>NW_017673910.1:62393-72258 GCF_001879085.1 Nicotiana attenuata | reverse complement strand
GAAGTAGTAGCAATAATAGCACGATTCTGGGCAGAGATGAGTAACCTAGTAAATAAAATCAGAAGCTCAATAAAAGTAAGTAGGTGCATCATTTCAAAATCGTTTTCAGCAGAGTTTTGTTTAAGAAAAAGCTGAGTGAACTTCAGAAAATCAAAACAAGAATAGGAATGGCAGAGTTGAAACTTAAAGAAGTTGGTTGGTTTTAGGCTAATAGAAACACAATTGACCAGTTCATAACGGGCCTAAGGTTTGCCTAGGCGTCGTTACACATTGCCCGATTATTTATAAAAGAATGGACACACCTATTTGATTCTGATTTATAAAAGTACGCGTGATACAATGTTTGCAGAAAAACCTTTCAAACTACTTAGCCATATTTTAACACGGTTATTGGACTAACATGAATTAACCACTGCAACTCGAACAAGTAAGAAGTCCTATGGGCAGGATATCTAATGCACATAAGAGTTCTTAAGAACATGATTTCTAATATGCCAATGCAGTAACGACAAGTTATTTAGCTTGTTGTTAATTATTTATGGTTATTAACTGATCGTGGTTACATGATGAGCGTAATGACAGTCTGAAAATAAAGAGCCTAAAGCAGGATCTCTAATGAATGAGATGCATGACATATACAGGTTGTCTATTGCGCAAATAAATAAATAAAAATCCTATAAGCATGTTTTCTACCCATGATTTATACTAGGCATGCATAGCCCTCCCCCATATTCACTATTCACCCCCAATTGTTTGTTTACAAATTATTACAGACCGGTAGCATCTGAATTACAATACTAAAGAACAGAAAAATAAGAAGTTATGCTATAGGGAGCCTTCAATCAGGCCCAATCTTCCAATCTCAAACCCCTTCGAGTTTACAGCCTTTGCCATGGTCTAGGTGCGGCAAAGCTCCCTAGGACCCCATTGGGTCCCAGGCCAATACCAGCACCTAGACATTTTAGAAGAATGCAGTACAGGTGCAGTGTGGAATACCAGCCTTGTGTGTCAAAGTTCAGTGAGCACTCAGGGGTACTCAAAGCAACACGAAGGGGGCAGAACCTATTTTCTAAGAATAGTGTGACGTGCATGAAGAATTATCTAAAAGAAGAGTTTTAAGAAAACAAGGGGTTTGTTTAGAAAGAAACAACAGAAACAGTAGCATAAGATTGCATACAATGATCATGGGGAAAGGGAGCAAATAGATCACATAATGCTAAAAAGGGATGCAGGTTTAATGAACAGGACTACACAGAATCAGGGGATTCAGGGGACTGGGAAGCAGCAAAGTTAGGCATGCTAATGTGTGACAACAGGACATAGGCATAGTAAATAAAATTAGGAGTAAACAAAGTCAGACTTAACATGTAAATCAGAAGACATGGTGAAGTGTTAAAGCAAAGAGTCAATCACACATTGAGCAAGAGAAGCATAAGCAGAAGAAAATTACAAAGATAATGAACTGAAACAAAAATAAACACATTGGTGTGAGACTTGAAAAATTAATCAGGACATACCAGTAAAAGAGCAAAAAAGCAGGATGCAAAGATAAAGGAGTAGCACTATATTAGCCTTGGCTTTCAGCCGGCTAATAAACAGGAGCAAAGAATAGTAATAGAGCAAGAGAGCAAGAGAGAATGCAGATTTGAAAGTATTCAGTGGTGTGTAAGTCAGAGGACTGTTGTGTGTTTGTGTAAAAGACTTAGGGTATTTATAGTTGAAAGTAGGGGGTAAAATAAGGTAAAAATCACAGAAATATGTTAATTGAAGAACTCGGAATCAATTAATCGAAGAATCAAGGAAGTACTCCCATTAATTAAGGGAATCAAAATCAAACAAAATATTCAGCACCATATAAGGCAAGCAGGAAAAATCAGTGTATGAATAAATAAAGGAAAAATCGAGATTCAGTATTGCACATAGTAGCCAATTAAGACCAAATTCAGGAAAATCCTAATTAAGGAAAGGCTTAAAAGAACAGAGTACTACAATAAACAAGGTAACAAAAATCAATTAATTCAAACGGGCGAGTAGAATGCTAGGGTTTTAAAAGAAAGTTTTTGAATTACCAATCAATCAAGGAAAATCAGAATCAATCGTGTGAAGTCATGATTCTGCATTTTTAACATATAAATAGAGATGAATGAACAAAAGTAGCGAGCCAAAATTAGCTATATAGACAGAAGGGGAACAAGAGATGAACAAACACAATCACTCAGAGCTAGTAGAAACAAGTTAAGATTCAGCAGGACATATTCGAAGCACGGTGACCATGAAACATTAACAAGAGTCAAGGGACATCAGGCTAACACACACAATCAAACGAAGGAGCATGCTAAACACATAGAATCAGAGTAAAGAGGATTAGTCTAACACACATAGTCAAGGCAAAGAGTCATGCCAACACCCATGATCAAACGAGTAAACAATTAAAACAGTAAGAGCATAGAAATAGGTCAGAACAAACAAAGAAAAGATTTAATCATAAAGAAAATCAGTTGAGAGCATGCGTAAAAGAAATCCAAGAAACCCTAATTTTCAAAGAAAGTAAAAAAAAAATGATTCAAAGTAGAAGCTCTTTTAGAATAAACTCGAGAATAAGCAGAACACAGAAGAAAACATGAGAATGGCATGGGAATAGCACTGTTTTGAGAGATTCATGAGAGAGTTAGGGTTTCAAAAGGGGAAACCCTAATAAAAGTTGAGAGAACCTATCGAAACTTCATAGATCGTGACATATAGGGTGTGATTTCGCCTGAAATCACACCGGAGAACCCACGAGTAGCAGGGCCAGGAACCCTAGGTCTCAAATCACCTTGGTCCATAAACCTCGAAGGTCCTAGAAGTGTTGAACAGGACGGTGAGAGGCCCATCGGAGCCTTGGGGTTGAAGGGAGGTGGCCGGAGATGGCCGAAAACAAACCAGGCTGAACTTTTAGGGATTGATTCGCATGGTGGGGGTTTTGGGGTCTCAAAAATAGAGGGAACCAGTTATCTAGGGTTTCATGGCGGTTGATGGTCGAATGGGGTGAGATTGGAGGTGGCCGGAGAGGCGGTGGAGTTCATCGGAGAAGACAGAACCAGAAGGTTCTAGAGAGAAGGGAGAGGGAGAGACGATATAGAGAGAGAGAGAGAGACGGTCTCAAAGAAATGAGGGGTTTGGGGGGGTAGTTGATTTTAATTATGGGAATTAAATCTGGGCCGTTGATCTCATTTGATCAACGGCTCAGATTAAAAAAAGATGGATCGGGTTATTTTGGGGATTGGGCTGGGTTGGTTTAAATAGGGTATTGGGCCATTTAAAAATCTGATAGGGGTGTGGCCAATTTGGCTATAATTGAAATAATAAGGGCTGTTTGTTAAATAGCCAACTTTCCCTTTTGTTATTTTATGAAAATAGTAAAAATGATTTGAAAATAAATTAAAGGTACTGGGCTAATTAATAACATATAAATATTAATGTAAAAATACTAAAAGTGATTTTATAATTATAAAATACTGTTAATTGTAAAGTAGGCTATAATTGTAATTATATGCAATTTAGCTTTAAATAAATACCAAATGAATTTGTAAAAATACATAAAAATTACCTTTACTATATTTAGTATAAATATGAATTTGTAAAAATACATAAAAATTACCTTTGCTATTTTGAAAGTAAAATATACAGGGAAAAATTGGGTATCAACAACCTTTTCTCCCCATCCACAATCTCTCCTAACTGCCTCGAGGTGTTCCTCTCCTATCGATGAGATGAACCTCGATGCATGCACCCGATGGCCCTGAACATTGGGAGGCCTCTCTAACGTAAAATCCCTCCTCGAGACAAAGCATCTCGAGGTTAGCTCACCTGACGCCGGCGGTGTACCACCGACCGAACAGGGAGCAGAGGTGGAACCCTCCTCTTCTTGATGAATGGATTTGGGCGTAGTAGCCATAGCTGTGGAAAAACGAGAGAAGGGAAGTGAAAACTTGGGCGAAGCCCTTGAATTAAAATGGTGAAAGAACTGGCGCAGGGAAGGAGAGCTCTATAAGAAGGATAGCTTCTCAAAGTGGTGGAATCTTCAAATAAGAAGAAAGCAAAAACATATATAGAGCAAGTGACGACTGTTGCCTATTCTGAAGGCCAATTAATCCTGACCATGCCATTACAACTTTTGGGGAAGCGAACCGGTGGGACCACCCCGGTCGCTTTACGATCATGTCATATGAATGGCACCATCATACAGCGACCGATGGCTATCGAGATCCCCACACCATTATAGCCTCGAGATGGTGCCCGATCTCGAGGATCTCTGATACCACTAGCATCGGTTCTTTACGCATTGTTTATCCGTGTTTCGAGGTATTGGGTTGGTTGGATTGAATCCGGAATGGTTTTTGTGAAGTTTGAGACACTTAGTCTCTTTTAAGAAGGTTTGAGTTGGAAAAGTCAACCGGACTTTGACTTATGTGTTAGAGGGCTCGGATGTGAGTTCCGATGGTTCGGTTAGCTTCGGGAGGTGATTTATGACTTAAGAGTGTGATCGGAATGGGTTTTGGAGGTCCGGAGTAGAATTAGGTTTGAATTGGCAAAGTTGAGTTTTTGGCGATTTTCGGTTGGAAGGTGAGATTTTGATCCAGGGGTCGGAATGGAATTCCGAGAGTTGCAGTAGCTTCGTTATGTCATTTGGGATGTGTTTGTAAAATTTCAGGTCATTCGGACGTGGTTTGGTTGGGTTTTTGATCGAAAACGTATTTCAAAAGATTTTTAGGAACTTAGGCTTGAATTCGATGTGATTTGGTAGAATTGATGTTGTTTGAGGTGTTATGATGATTGGAACAAGTTTGAGTAAGGTTTTAGGATGTGTTGGTGCTTTTGGTTGAGGTCCCGGGGGCCTCGGGGTGATTTCGGGTGGTCAACGGAGAAAATTGGATTGTGTTGCAGCTGCTGAAGCTGCTGTTTCTGATATTTTCGCACCTGCGGTTTGGGGGCCGCAGGTGCGGCGCCACATGTGCGAGGGGAGGACCACAGAAGCGGTTTTGGAAGCGGGTGCCTGGGACCGCAGATGCGGTAGGGGTCCCGCACTTGCGGAGTCGCAGATGCGACAAGAAGACCGCAGATGCGGTTTGGGCTGTTTAATGAATTTCCGCAGAAGCGGATGAAGTGACCGCATATGCGGTACCACAGAAGCGGATTTTGGACCGCAAATGCAGAAATACCTGGGCAGAAGGTATATATTTCATACTTCGCGATTTTTGAAGGGTTTAACCATTTTTGAACTCGGAATTGGGAGCTTTGGGCGATTTTGAAGAGATAAATCAAAGAGGCTTCGTTGAGGTAAGGATTTTGGACTTAAAACATATTTCTATGGTAAAATATCATGAATTAAGGCTGAAATTAGAAGGATTAAAGGGCTAAAAATGGAGGTTTAGGGCTTGAGTTTAAGAGGCCTTTAATGGGGGATTTGAGGGGTCATTTGGACTCCGATTTTGGTGTTCTTTATATGCATAGACTCGTGGGGAGATAAGGAACCCGTTGATGTAAAAATTTCTGAGTTTCAAGAAGTGAACCTGGGGCTCGGGTTTTGCTAATTTCGGGATTTTTGGTATTTTTCGATTGTTATCGCTTGGGCTTTGTTCCCTTAGCATATTATGATGTATTCGTTCTGATTTTGGATAGATTCGACGCACGTGGAGGCCAATTCGAAGGGCAAAGGCGTCGCGAGCTAGGGATTTAGCCGGTTCGAGGTGAGTAGTGCTTGTAAATGATGTTCTGAGGGTTTGAAACCCCGGATTGCACATCGTGGTGCTATGTTGAGGTGAGACACAGGCTTGTTGGCGAGCGTGGGGTCATACACTATTGGGGATTGTGACTTGGTTCGTCCCGGTTAATGATTTTACCGCGTATTTGACTAAAACTTATTTGTTATCACTATGATTTGGGATGAATGCCATATTTGTGCTTCGTGCCAATTATTTGAACCCTTCGGGGCTTTTTCTTGATATTTCCTCACTGTTTTGAATTACTACTTGAACTCAGTCATGTATTTTCCACTGTTTTACTACTCAGCCGGTTTTTACTCAGTTTTGAGACTTAATGATATTTTAAATGATGTTTTGGGCTGAGACACACTGTTTTACTATTGCCCGAGGGGCTTGTGAGTATTTTTGACTGAGTAAGGCCGATGGCCTATCTTGTGAGGAGACATTGATACTGATTTGAGGCCGAGGGCCTGAGATATGTACGCCACGAGGTGGCTTGATTGATATGAGGTCGAGGGCCTAGTTGTGATGCCACGAGATGGTTTGTTATTGCGCTTGGGCCGTAAGGGGCCCCTCCCGGAGTCTACACACCCCCAGTGAGCGCGGCTACCCAGTGTGATGTGAGATTGAGCCCGAGGGGCTGTTATTATTCTGAGATGTTGCCCGAGGGGCTGTTATTGTTCTGAGATGTTGCCCGAGGGGCGGATATGGTGATACTGTGCCCGAGGGGCGAGCTTTTATTTATTTACCGTACCTTAATTATCTGTCATTTACCTGTTTACTTGTTGAAAGAGGATTTTACTGGATTTTCACTGGTTTTACTGCTTTTAAATGATTTTACTGCTTCATCATAGAATGCTTTGTGCCTTGCGTGATTTCTTACTTTCAGCCATTATTTACATTTATTACTCACTGAGTTGGAGTACTCACTTTACTCCCTGCACCCTGTGTGCAGATTCAGGCATAGCTGGTTCCGCTCCGGAGTGTTGATTTCCTCCAGTTCCAGGCGGGCTTCTTCGGAGATTACGAGGTAGATGTTGACGTCCGCAGCCCCGTGTCTCTATTTCTCTATCTTTCCTGTTCTTTCCAAACAAATGTAGTAGTTTATGACTTTAGCAGACTGTATTGTGGTTCATAGATGCTCGTGACTTGTGACATCCCGGTTAGGGCTGTTTCGGGTTGGATTTTATTTTCGCTATTCAGTGTTAGTAACTCATGTTTTAAACTATTATGTGTTGGTTAACGGTTTTAAAAGATGAATTGGGTTGAACTGGATGGCCTTGTCTTCACGAGAGGCGCCATCACGACCAGGTTCGGGGTTAGGGTCGTGACACTATTGGACAATGTCTTAGCGAAATAAGGGGTCAAACATAATGTTGCGACCGCCTAGCATCCTCAGACTAGTGGAGAAGTTAAAGTGTCAAATAGAGAGATAAAGCAGAAACTGGAGAAGATGATTAGTGCAAGTAGAAAAGATTGGGCCGCAAAGCTTGATGATGCTCTATGGGGACCGCCTACAAAACTCCAATCGGAGCCTCCCCTTACAAGCTGGTTTATAGGAAGGCATTCCATTTACTGGTGGAACTTGAGCACAAGGCCTACTGGGCGATAAAGAAGCTAAACTTTGATGCAGAATTAGCGCGTGAAAAACGGTTGATGCAATTGAACTATCTTGTTGTGTTTCTCTTGCACGCGTATGAGAATGCCAAGTTATATAAAGAAAAGACCAAGCGCTGGCATGATAAGAGTATCTACAATCGCGAGTTCGAACCGAACCAATTGGTTATATTGTTCAATTCGAGGTTGAGACTCTTTCCGGGGAAGCTCAAATCAAAATGGTCAGGCCCGTTTGAGGTAGTAAGAGTCAGTCCACATGGTGCAACTGAGCTGCGCATCTTAGGTGGCGAGAGATCGTTCTTAGTGACGGACAAAGAGTAAAGCACTATTATGGAGGTGACTTTGATTGTCATAAGTCGAAGGTGTTACTTGCCAATGATTAGACGAGATTCTGCGTCATGCCACGACGTTAAATTAGGCGCTTGTTGGGAGGCGACCCAACTTTACTGCTTTCTTTTGTTTTTATTTTTATTATATTATTTTTGTAGTATCTATTTTATTTTATAGAATTATATGCATAGGAAGCAAAGCCATTGGAAGAGTGCAAAAGCGAGCTAGATAGTGAGAACTAAGTGTGGGGTGCCTACACAAAGGATCATGCCTGGGGGAAGTCTTAGTACCTCGTAAGCCGTGATTGTTTTGGCCTTTGGCCTTTCAGGGAGTTTTCTTGTCCACCCTCATTATTGTTTTGCTTTATTTGTGCATTGGGGACACTGCACTCCTTTAAGTGGGGGGTGGGAGAATTCCTCTAGATAATTAGTAGTAGTATGCTAGAAAAATGTTAACCGCTTATTTTAATTTTAGCTTCTTATTTTTGTTTTCGTAGTTGTGTAGTATTTTAGTAGCTACTATTTTTTCTTAAAATGTGGAAAATAAAAAAATCAAAAAAAAAGTAGAAAAATTGGACTTCTCCCGACGATGGATCTCCTAGACAGTTTTCTTGAGGGATTAAAGTCTAAACAAAAATCAAAAAATATGTCTTTTAGTTTCCTTTAGGTAGTAAAAATCCTCCGTGGTTTTTCTTTGTGCCTCGGTTCTTTTCCATGGGATGTAGTTTGAACCAGGTAGTAATTTTTTTTTTGAGTAGGGTAGTATTTAGGAAAAAATGGAGGAAAGATGAGATTTATAGACACTTTTGACTTATATGATAGTAGCATATTTAGGCTTTGGCATGTTTAGTATCTTCCCTATGTGCTAAAATTACTTATGGTGCCTTTGTTATTTGAATTGTATGTCTTGTGATGCCTATGTCTCATTTTCTTGACTTATGTTCACTTTGTGGTTAATGCTTAATATCTTGTGGCTCTGTGAATACTTGCATTATTTTGAGAGTCGGAATGAGACCGTCCTTAGTGAGTCATGTGCTATGTGTGAAGTGAGATTTTTGTATAGACCATGTCATTGTACTTGTGTCTAGACTTGCCCGGTATGTGAGTCGAAGCGCAATTTTACGTGAGGCTCGGTTTGAAAAATAATTTTAGGTTGTCTTTGTTCTTTTTGAGTTTAATGCTTATCACAAATAAAATCTATCCCTAATTAACCATTTTGAGCCTATAGAATTTTATTTGGCACCCACATTACAAGCCCATATCCCTTTTTGTTTGTAATTGACATTGTTTTGAGCCTTTTACCTCTTAAAGCACTTTAATTGTGAAATAAGCGCTAAAAGAAGTAAGGAGGGAATTTGGGTGGCTTTCGAGTGGAACCAATGAAAGGAAGAAAGGTGCACTTGTTTTGTAAAAGAACACACCACTAGCAAAAATTGTAAAGAAAAAAAAAGAAAAATCTAGAAAAAGAGAAGGAAAAATTTAGATGAATAAATTGATATCTTTTTCTTGCTAGTGGGCATGAATTAAAGTAGTGCCTAAATAAAGATGGAACGTTGTTAGGGATGATTTTAGTTGTGAAATTAAAATTGGTATTGAAGAATTTGCGCTTACAGTTGATTATGTGATGTGTTAAAGTGCTTAGAAGGGTTAGCCACTATTCCTAAATATATCCTTCCCGTCCTTAGCCCACATAACAATCATGAAAAAGTCCTAATTGATTTTAGTTCGAGTGAGCTACATTAGTAGAGATTTACATTAAGGGCAAGCTTATAACACCAATTGCATGCATGTGACTTCTTTTGTGAGAGTGAGTAATATTCTTTGATATATATGAGTCCTATATATATATATATATATATATATATATATATATATATATATATATATATATATATTTGAGCATTTGATTTAAGTGTGTGGATTCAACTTACACTTTTGTTCTTGTTCTGAGGGCACATGGTTTCATGAGGGATAGGTAACGTTATTAGACTACTCTAGGATGTTGGGTGATGTTCTTAACGTCAATACCACACAAGAAGAGGGGGGAGGGGGTGATTTGTGTGGTACGCAATTTTCGCTTTAGAAGAACCTGGTTCTTCTAGGTGTACTTACTACTACTGTTTGCGGAATTAAGAGTACATAAAATAAAGAACACAAAGATTTTTACGTGAAAAA
>NW_017673910.1:8409-61190 GCF_001879085.1 Nicotiana attenuata | reverse complement strand
AGTTGTCATTGATAAGATATGTTTCCACCTACAAACCACAAAAAGAAAGAAAAAACTTCCAAACATGAGCAAAAACAGAAAAAGTCCCTAATCTGGGTCACTGGGGGGTAGTAGACTGGTTCAGAAGGCAACAACTGGAGGACCTAAGGCTTGGAAGAACTAGAGGGCTGGGTTTGGAGAAGGTTGAGCATATTCTGAAGCATCCCATCACTTTTCTCCTTTTCTTTTGCTAGCTCAGCTCTAAGGCCATCTCTTTCAGCTTCAAATTCAGCAACACGAGCCTGAAGCCTAGCAATTTCAGCATCCTTAGTTCCACACTCTTGAACCAAAGCCCTAACCTTGCTGTTCACAGGTGTCTTCAGAGATGAACCAGGTTCAACAGGGATGGCATTGACAGGATAGTCACAAGCCAATAAGGTCTTAACACCAAAATGCTCCTTGCTTGATGACATCTCCCATTTCTTCAAATGCACCCTTAGCCTGTCCAGCACAGTAGTCAGTATGAACCCATATGGATTTCATGTGCCTTGGAGCCATTAATGACCCTGTCTAGTAATTTGACAATAAAAGCAGGCCAATTTATCTGCATTCCTCTCACAAGGCACTTCATAAGAACCAGGTCCATGTAGTTGGCAGTATGCCTCCTCTCCTGTCTGGGCAGCAGGCACTTGTTAACAAATTCAAACAAGACCTTGTGCTCAGGTCTCATCTCACTTTTCTGCACAAACCTGGCTTCAGGTACATCTTCAGCAGTTGCAACATCACAAAAATTTCTAGTAATTTGAAGAGCAGTGGGGAGAGATTCCAGACATGGCCACCTTTGCCTTGTATAATCATCATACCCTTCACTAGGTATGCCCAGAATCTCACCCAGTTTGACTGCATCAAACTCCACTTTTACTCCTCTCACCAGGCTGGAGACTACCCCATTTTTCACGGTGGCATTTGCCATAAACTCAATTAGTTCATTCCTGGCCAGCCTGCCATCCAATTCAAGGACCATGTCCTTCCACCCTTGTGCAGTAAGAGCATCTACCAACCTCCTCATTCCTGGTTCATCCAGGTCGTTCAGCAGCCTTCCTTTCAAAAAATTTCTTTTGCCAAAGATGGCAAACCTGTCTTGTTCTTTCTCAGATTCTTCTTCTTCTCCACCACTCCACTCTTCATCTTCTTCAACAATTTTCTTTTGTTTACCCTTCACAATAGACCTAGTTCTTTTGGCTAAAGAAGATTCAACAGGTACAGGTACAGAGGAAGACTTCTTGGAAGAAGTCTTGGAACTTTTTGGTTTGGGTGTTGGAACCTCTTCAGTTGTTCCTCTTTCTTGATGGACCAGTTCCATCTCCTCTTCTTCTTCTTCTGCAACCTCAGAACTCTCCACAACCTTTGCTTTTCCCTTCTCCCTCTTTTTCTTCCTGCTCTCTTCTAGAGCATTCTGTAATTCTGCTTCACTTTGTTTGACCCTGCTCCTGGTAGCTCTTCCCTTAGGTACTGAAGGTACAGTAGGTTTTGGGGATGACATTTTGCTTTTCTTTGTTGGCTTGGAAGCAGTTGGAGCCTTTTGTGTGGAAGCTTTACGCTTCTTTGGATCATAACTGGCCCCAACCTTCTTCAGAAGATCAGCCAGAGTCTCCTCAGCAGATGAACTAGGTTCATCTTGTTGCTTGCTTAAATTAACAAGCCCTTCAGCTGCCTCCCTAGAGCCACTTCCCCCTGACTTGTTGCCACCTTCTTCAACACCTTCACAAATAGCCAATACTTTTTCTTTCTTATTTCCCCTCACACCACCACTGACTCCCTTTCTCTTTTTTTTTCTTTTTACCTCCTCTTCTACTAGAATCAACCCCTTTTACATCTTTAACAGGACCAACCAAGACAAACCTATTTTCTACTTTTAACAACATCAGAGAATACCAAGCAAGAATTTACCTCACCAGGAGTTTCTTGAATATTTTCAGTGTCAGATGACCCATATTCTTCACCTTCGCTGGCAGAAATAAAATCATCAGACTCAGAGCTTGAGTCAGATTCTTGAGCATGACTTTCCTTCCTCTGGCTAGCCTTCAATTTCTCACTTAGAGCTTTCCTTAAAGCTCCAGAGGCTACAGTTTTTGTAGCTAGCATTTTCTACCTGTGAAGCCTAGGTTTTGGGTTTTCAATAGGAGGAGTAGATGAGGATGTGTTAGAGGGAGATGCTGGTGGGGGAGTGCCAGGATTATCTTGGGGGTTAGACATGGTTCTTCGACTATGGAGGAGTTTTGGGAATTTCTGAGAAGAAAGAAGATTTGGGATTTCTGGACAAGAAGAGGGCGATCAGAACTGGAGAAGAGTTTTGACGGTTATGGACTAATGAAGGAGGGGTGTGGTGTATTTAAAGGTGATTAGACTTAAATGCAGTAACGACAGCTTTTTAGAGGTCAAGTAGAAGTCTAATCAAGGTGTAATTCCGGTCTCTTAGTGATTATTAGGCCTCGCTAGATTTTAGGCAAAAATCCCGGTTTTTAGAGTTCTAGGAGAATGAAACTGGTTCAATGCTCAACGGATAGAGTTTCTGGGAATTTGATGAATGTAGAACTTTTGCTCATGATTGGAAAAATAATCTTTCTAATTATGCAGAGTATAGAAAACAACTTGAGCTTTTCATATGAACACATACTGATGAACCAGGTTCTTCATTTAGAACTCTCTTGAACATGCCTCAAATGCCAAAATAGAAGAAACTTTGTAAGAGATTAGTGAATCATATATATACACATGTCACAGGAGTATACTAATTAAAGTATGAAACTGAGTAAGAATTGATCTAGATATTTACACAAAGATAGAACTCCTAACCAAAAAAAAAATTCAATTTTTTTTCATTGTGCATTCTGAACTGGACCTATTAGGTGATCTTAATCATCCCTAATTCCAACCCGTTCCTCTCAAAGTTTTCTCTACTCAGTGCTTTAGTGAAATATCAGCTATTTGTTTATCAATGGCACATAATTCTAATGAAATCAATTCTTTCTCATAGTTATCTCTTAAAAAGTGGTGTCTAATATCTATGTGCTTAGTCTTCTTATGATGAACACGGTTCTTTGTCATACTTATAACACTAGTGTTATCACAGAATATTGGAATACATCCCACTTCAATTCCAAAATCTACCAGCTGTTGTTTGGTCCATAGCAGTTGAGCACAACAAGAAGCAGCAACAACATATTTAGCTTCAGCAGTAGATAAGGCCACAAAATTTTGCTTTTTGGTAGCCCATGACACAAGTCATGAACCAAGGAAGTGTTCCATACCTGAGGTGCTTTTCCTGTTCACTAAGAACCCGGCATAATCAGCATCAGCATATCCTACTAGATCAAAATTACTACCTTTAGGATACCAAAGGCACAGATCAGTGGTGCCTTTCAGACATCTCAGTATCCTCTTGATAGCAGTCAAGTGAGACTCTTTTGGATTTGCCTGAAAACGGGCACAAAGCCCTACACTGAAAACAATGTCAGGTCTGCTGGCAGTGAGATACAACTTTTGATCAACTGATGAACCAGGTTCATCAACATCTAATGTAGTGGCAGTTGCAATGGGTATGTCTATTTCTTTAGATTCCTCCATTTTAAACTTTTTGATTAGCTCTTTTGTATACTTCTGCTGATGGATCATGGTTCCATTTGGACTTTATTTGATCTGTAAGCCTAAGAAGAAATTAAGCTCACCCATCATGCTCATTTCAAACTCACTCCCCATTAATTTTGCAAAGTCCTTACTTAGCTTGTCAGTGGTGGCCCCAAAGATTATGTCATCAACATATATTTGTACAACAAGGAGATCTTTACCTTTTTTTCTTAAGAATAAGGTACTATCAATTTTACCTCTCTTGTAACCATGCTCCAGTAGGAATTTTGACAGTCGTTCATACCATGCTCTTGGGGCCTGCTTGAGTCCATAGAGAGCCTTGTCTAACTTGTACACATGCTCAGGACATTCCTTGCTCTCAAACCCTGGAGGTTGTTTCACAAACACTTCTTCTTTCAGGTAGCCATTTAGAAAGGCACTTTTGACATCCATCTGATGAAGAGTAAATTCCATATGTGCTGCAAAGGCTATGAGAAGTCTGATTGCCTCTAGTCTTGCAACTGGAGCAAAAGTCTCATCATAGTCTATGCCCTCCTCCTGGCTGTAACCTTGGACCACCAATCTTGCCTTGTTCCTTATAACTGTTCCATCTTCATCAAGTTTGTTCCTAAAGACCCATTTTGTACCAATGATTGATCTGTCCTTGGGTCTTGGTACTAGGTGCCAAACTTGACTCCTTTCAAACTGGTTAAGCTCATGCTGCATTGCATTCACCCAATCTGCATCCTGCAAAGCCTCAACAACATTTTTAGGTTCAATGATAGATAGAAAAGCATCAAAAGCACACAGATTCTTTAATTGTGATCTGGTTTTAACTCCAGATGTTGGATCAGTGAGAATGTTCTCAATGGGATGAGAACTTTGATACTTGTGAGATTTCACAACCAACTGGCTTCTGCTAGATATTTCTGCCATTTGCTGTGGAACAGGATCATGAACAGGTTCCTTCAAGGAATTTATTTCAATTCCACTTTGATTTCTTCCCCCTGTCAGGTTGCCCTGTATGGAAGAACCTGTTCCATCACCTGTTCCTTCTGTTGGTGCCACTTTGACCTAAGCTGATGCTTCAGTCAAGTCTTTTACCAATCCAATGGCTTCATCTTCATGTTCTTGTCTCTCAGAAAGAATGTTAGTTTCATCAAATACTACATGCACACTTTCTTCTACATACAAAGTTCTTTTATTAAACACTTTATATGCTTTGCTATGTGAAGAATATCCCAAGAATACTCCCTCATCACTTCTGGGATCAAACTTACCTAGGGAGTCTTTTCCATTATTGTGCACATAGCACTTGCAACCAAATGCCCTAAGATGGGATATGTTTGGTTTTCTCCCTTTAAGTAACTCATAGGGAGTCTTCTCTACCAGAGGTCTGGTCATGCATCTATTGATTATGTAACATGCAGTGTTTACAGCCTCTGCCCAGAAGCTGTGAGTCAATTTACTAGAAAGAAGCATGGTTCTAGCCATGTCCTCAAGAGTTCTGTTCTTCCTTTCAACTACTCCATTTTGTTGAGGGGTCTTAGGGGCAGAGAAATTATGATCTATACCATTTTCATCACAGAATTCAGCAAACTTGGAATTTTCAAATTCAGTTCCATGATGAGACCTAATAGATGCAAGTTGATTTCCTAATTGTTTCTGAGTTTTTCTAACAAATGCAGTGAACATGTCAAATGCTTCATCTTTGGAGGTTAGAAATAGAACCCGAGTAAATCTAGAATAATCATCAATAAGCACCATTACATATTTCTTGTCACCTCTGCTCATGGTTTTCATTGGACCACATAGATCCATATGGACCAGTTCCAACGACTTGGTTGTACTTACCATTTTCTTGCTTTTGAAGGATGATCTTACCTGCTTCCCCCTTGCACATGCCTCACAAACTTTGTCTTCCTTGAACTTGATATTAGGTAACCCTATCACCAAGTCTTTAGAGACTAATTTGTTAAGCTGATTTAGACTTGCATGACCAAGTCTTTTATGACACAGGAGGGGATCATTGAGCAACACACTTAAACAAGTGAGTTCACTTTCTGAGAGAGTAGAAAAATCTACAATGTAAATATTGTTAACTCTTTTTCCCTGCAAAAAAATCTTGTCAGTGGTAAGGTTAATCACAAAGCATTTGGTGGAGGTAAAAGCCACAAGGTTACCTCTGTCACACAATTGTGACACACTTATTACGCTATATTTCAAGCCATCTATCAGGTAGACATTCTCTATGGAATGAGAATCTGTCTTTCCTACCTTTCCAACCCCAATGATCTCACCTTTCTTTCCATTACCAAAGGAGACATTACCTCCTTTTAAGTTCTCAAGTGAAAGGAACTGGTCCTTGTTCCCAGTCATATGTTTTGAGCAACCACTATCCATATACCATATTTGGCTGCATCCTTTCACTTGGACCTACAAAAGAAATCAGGGGTTAGTCTTAGGAACCCAAACTAATTTGGGTCCCTTTATATAGGCAAAAGGATGAATCAAATTCCTTCTTGCCCATCCAGGCAGCTTACTTTTCTCTTGAACAAAGGCTTTGTTACAGGCCTTTACTTTTGCATTACATTCATTTTTGTAATGGCCAGTCTTGACATAGTGTGTGCATATTTTATTCTCAGGAAGTGTGAGGTACTTGCTTTTAGGGTCCCACTTTGGTGCTTCTCTTTTGTTGCTACTGTGATGCTCTTGCAACCAAGAGAGTGCATCAGAGGCCTTGTTCCATTTGCAAGTTCTGTCTAATTCATGTTTCACTTTTCCTAGATCTTCTTTTAGGACTTTGATTAGTTCATCATTTTTATACAATTCATCCTTCATTTTTCCTAGGTTTTCCTCTAGAGTGAGATATGTGTGATCAGCTTTCTTCTTTCCAGTTCCTAGTTTCAATTTTAAGTTTTCAGACCTAAGTTCTAGGACACTGTTATCAAGTTCAAGAACCTGGTTCTTCAACTCAGCATTTGTGTTATCACTCTCATTAGCCCTAGACTCCAGACTTTAGCATTTTGCTTTTAGGATCACACATTCCCTAGACAGAACTTCCTTCTCATTGTTAATTATCTCAGACTCATCAATGAAGTCTAGTAATAGCTCAGCCAACCTTTCTTTAGACAAAAATTTAATCTTGTCTTTGAGATGAAGAATACTTACCTCTTGTTCATCATCTAATTCTCCGATGGCCATCAGTGCTTGCTCTTCTTCAGCTTTATCTTCTGAGGTTTCTCCCCAAGTAGCAACCATAGCCTTGGTTGAACCTTTGTTCCTTTTTGGTTGAACCTGTTCCTTCTTCCTATTCCTTCGTTCAACCCTTTCTTTCTTCAACTCAATTTCCCATTGAGGATAGTTCTGGATCATGTGATCAGTCTTACCACACTTGTAGAAACCCTCATTGGTCTGTTTCTCAGGAGCTCTTGTCTTGTTGAAGGTTGTACCTCTTGAAGAACCCTTTCCTCTCATCAGGTACTTTTTGAAATCTCTAGTGATTATAGCCATCTCATCATCTTCCAGATCTGAACCTTCAGCTATTCTGATAGCTAAGCTTCTTTCCTTCTTGGGTGTATCCATCTTCATGGTTTGCCTTCTCATTTCATAAGCAGTAAGATTTTCAATCAGTTCATCCAGTCTGAGAGTAGCAATATTCTTGGATTCCTGAATGGCAGTGATTTTGCTTTCCCATGTGACTGGCAGAACCCTTGTCAAAATTTTCTCAACCTTGTCTTCTTCAAGAATAATCCTTCCAAGGGATTTAAGTTCATTTGTCATTGTAGTGAACCTAGTATACATTTCTTGAATTGTTCTCCTTCCTTCATAGTAAAGTTCTCATGTTGTTAATACAGCAGTGTTCCTCTTGACCTCTTTACTTGAGGTGTTCCTTCATGAGCCACTTGCAAGGTGTCCCAGATTTCCTTAGCAGTGGTACAGCTTTGAATTTTGCTGTACTCATCAGGACCTAGTCCACACACAAGCCATTTCTTGGCTTTAGCATTTTTCTCCCACTTCCTTAGGTCTTCAGCAGTGCAGTCAGCACTTGTCTTTGGCACATCAACTCATTCAACATTCTTCTTTGTGGTTGCTAGGGGACCATCAGTGACTATGTCCCAGAGTTCATAGTCTTCCCCTATGATGTGATCTCTCATCCTGTTCTTCCACCAAGAATAGTACTGACCATTGAAAAGTGGAGGCCTAGCAGTGGATTGCCCTTCCTAGTTTCCAGGTGGTGCACTCATGTTGATCTTCTCCTAAGGTGTTAGCCTCTTCAAGGATAACCTGCTCTGATACCAATTGATGTTCTTAACGTCAATACCCCACAAGAAGGGGGAGTGATTTGTGTGGTACCCAATTTTCGCTTTAGAAGAACCTGGTTCTTCAGGTTCTTCTAGGTGTACTTACTACTACTGTTTGCAGAATTAAGAGTACATAAAATAAAGAACACAAAGATTTTTACGTGAAAAACACCTGGCTCAAAAGGTGAAAAAACCACGACCTACTACTCAGTAGGATTTTCCCAAACTTCCACTAAAATCACTGAGCCAAAGTAGCATTTACAAAACTCTTGTAAACCTAAGGATTAAACTCTAATCCCAGTGTAGCACACAGCCTCAACTGTTGCGACACCTTCAAGTTAACTCTAACTTGAATACTCAAAGTACCTAATACAATTGCTTCTATGAAAGCTGGAAAGGTACAACTTTAAAACACCTACTACAATTAAACTAAAATAAAAGAAAGATACAATGGAATTGGTTCTTCTATCTTGTCCAAGTAGCTTCAGGAATGCACACTTGAATCTCACATAAATTGCTTGCAAAATTGCCTCGCTCTTTTGCTCTCAATTTAGTTTAACTTCTGCGTTTGTGCAATCCCTGTAAAAGAGAACAATCACTGTTATTTAATGAGTTAGTAATCAGAGTTTGATTGAGACTCAATTGCTGATCTTCCATCGAAGTTGAGTCCTTAAACAATACAAACTCCAACCCTATCCTTTATCCGGATTGTGTCCTCTTCCCATGAGAAGAATTTCTCTCCTCATCCAATATGCAACCTTTTCGATTAGTTCAGGAGATATTGCTGCTTGATCACTGAGACTTATCTCCTTCACGTGTATCTCACATGTCTAGGTTGATAGATACTGTGCCTCACACGATGGACCTGGTCCATGACTGAGTTCATTTGTCATTCTTCAAAACTTCACCTGAACTTGGGCCAACATTGGGTGTTCAAGCCATGAGTGCATTGTGACACTAAGTCGGTTTTAGACTAGGATTATTATAAGCATGTCGTATTTGTTGTGAATATTTTTGAAGATTGGCATAAGTTAAGGGAAGTGTAAGTGATTGCATATGCTACAGCTTAATTGTTGCTATCAACCATGGTTATTGGTGTAGTGTACTTCAAATGTGTAAATAGAAAGTGCCCAAGAATAATGTTAATTGTTGGTTGCTCGAGGACGAGCAAGAGCTTAAGTGAGGGGTGGTGATGTTTGCCTAAAAATCCATGCTTTTGCATGTAATTTACCTTGCATTATACCTTGATCTTGCTAATTTTTGTGTGAATATTTATGACTCGAGCTTAATAATGTTATTTACATGTGTAGGAGTCAATTGGAAGTTGGTTTGGATAGTTTTCATGCAAAGTGAAGTAAAGAAAAAGAAGAATATGGAGGAAGTATAAGTTTGGTTCCCAGGTGCCGGACAACGAAGCGAGGTTCACTTCGCCAGACCGGGACTGGAGCAGAAGAAACCAGAAAAGTCCCAGACAGCGAAGCGAGGGTCGCTTCACCAGACCGGGACTGAAGCTGAAAATATCAACTTCTCCCATCCGAATTAAGAGAAGCCCAATTCGCCCTAACAAACCCTAGCCACTATAAATACATCAAGAAAGCGTGCTTTTAGGGGGAGAGACTACTTTGGAAGGCAAAAAGACTTTAGGAACATTATTTGGAGGCAAGAACATCACGTGGAACAACTTTTGGAGGAGAAAATCTTCGAGTTCTTCATTCCTTCATCTTTTCTTTGTAAATGTTTTATGCAAATACTTCGAAAATTGTTACTACAAACATGAGTGGCTAAGCACTCTAGTTTCTAGGGTTTTGGTTGACATGATTATTAACGTTTATTATTTACATCTTCGTTAATTTGGATAATCATCTTGTGGTTGTTTCTTTAATTCTAGTTTCAACGTGTGAATTGTTGTAGCTACTCATTCACCCAAATATCTATGCTATGCTATGCTTGGGAAAACCGTGTTTAGATTAGAGTAGAATTAAAGAGAGCTTGTTTCTGAACCGTGGCTCGGGGAACGATTTTGCGGTTAGGATAGGAATATACGTAACAGTCTTGCTTAGTTGAATACCGTATTATATTCGTTCATGATAGACTCAATACCATAGGAACATAGGATTGATATATTGTATAGGTGAGTAGTATTGTGGGAACATGCTATTCATATGAACGATCCGGTCAATTAGCAACCACTGATAATCTGGATTAACAAGTGTGGTTATTGAACTTAATAGGATTGATAAACCGACCACAACCCTGGAATCTTCATTTGCTCTGAGTAAAATCCAAAACACACGTTTGCATCCCTTATAAATTAGCTAATTACTTGTTCAATCTCTGCAAAAGTAGTTTACTAGATAAACAACCTTTTTGATTATCTTGGACAGTTAATTGATATTAGTTAGCTTAGTTAACAATTAATCTAAGTCTCTATGGGTTTGATATCCGACTTTCGAGTCACTTTATTAATGACGGCCACGTATACTTGCGTGTACTTGGGTAACCAACACGGAGCCGAACAAGCGACCCCCTCTCCGCTTCTACGGAGTTGGCAGCCACACGCCTACTTAGCACATACGCGACCTTCTTTGCATCTATGCTCTCGCAGATGCGGACCAACCTCGTACCTACAACCACTGCCCAACTTCGCCCAAGCTGCATCTGCGACCATTCCTTCGCTTCTGCGATCACGCTCCTGCGACCAAAACTCCACAGGTGCAATGGCACCAGACATCAACAGCCCAGAAATTCTCCCAAGTCAGAATTTCAATCCGATTCCCATTCGAATCATTCCCGAGGCCCCCGGGACCTTAACTAAATATACCAATAAGTCTAAAAATACGATACGAACTTAGTCAAATCCTCAACTCACATCAAACAACATCAAAAACACGAATCGCACCCCAATTGAGGCCTATTAAAAACTAAGGATTTCCAACTTCTACAATCGATGTCGAAACCTATCAAATCAACTCCGATCGACCACATTTTGCACACAAGTCATAAATGACATAACAGACCTACTCCAACTTTTGGAACCAAAATCCGCGCCCGGTAACCACAAAGTCAACTCTCGGTTAAACTTCTCAATTTCCAAAACTTCTAATTTTCCAACGTTTCCCATTTCAAACGAAAAATCAACTATGGACCTCCAAATCACTATCCGGACACAATCCTAAGTCCAAATTAACCCAAGGGATCTATCGGAACCATCAAAACTCCATTTTGGAGCCATTTACACATAAGTCAACATCCGGTATACCTTTTCAACTTAAGCTTCCAACCTTGAGACTAAGCGTCTCAACTCATTCCGAAACATCCCCGAAACCGAACCAACTACCCCGAAAAATCACATAACGACAATTGAGCATAAAATAAGCTGTGAATGGAGAAACAAGGCTACAACACTCAAAATGACCGGTCGGGTCGTTACATCATCCACCTCTTAAACAAACGTTCGTCCTCGAACGGGTCTATAAATATACCTGGAGTCTCAAATAGGCGTGGATATCTACTCCGCATCTCCCGCTCGGTCACCCAAGTAGCCTCTTCGACTGGTTGACCTCTCCACTGCACCTTCACTGAAGCTATGTTCTTTGACCTCAACTTTTGAACCTGCCGATCCAAAGTGGCCACCGGCTCCACATCATAAGTCAAATCATCGTCCAACTGAACCGTGCTGAAGTCCAAAACATGAGGTGGATTGCCGACATACTGCTGGAGCATAGAAACATGAAACACTTGATGAACACTCAACAGACTAGGCTGCAAGTCAAGTTCGTAAGCCACCTCTCAATTCCTCTAAAGCACCTCAAACATACCAATGTACCGAGGGCTCAGCTTGCCTTTATTCCCGAACCTCATAGCACCTTTCATGGGTGAAACTCTGAGTAGTACCTTCTCCCTAACCATGTAAGCAACATCACAAACCTTCCGATCGACGTAGCTCTTTTGTCTAGACTGCGCAGTGCGAAGCCGATCCTGAATCAACTTAACCTTATCCAAAACATCCTGAACCACGTCAGTACCCAACAACCTAGCCTCACCCGGCTCAAACCATCCCATCGGAGACCGACACCGTCTACCATACAAAGCCTCATACAGAGCCATCTGAATGCTTGATTGGTAGCTGTTGTTGTAGGAAAACTCTGTGAGCGGCAAAAACTGATCACATGAACCCCCGAAATCTATGACACAAGCGCGTAGCATATCCTCCAATATCTGAATAGTGTGCTCGGACTGTTCATCCGTCTGAGGGTGGAATGTTGTACTCAACTCAACCTATGTGCCTAACTCCTGCTGCACTGCTCTTCAAAACTATGATGTAAAATATGTGCCCCAATCTGAAATGATGGACACAGGCACACCGTGAAGGCAAACAACCTCGCGAATGTAGATCTCAGCCAACCGCTCCGAAGAATAAGTAGTCCCAACTGGAATGGAATGAGCGGACTTGGTAACCTGTTCCACAATCACCCAAATAGTATCAATCTTCCTCAAAGTTTGTGGGAGCCCAACTAATAAATCCATGGCGATACGCTCCCATTTCCAAGCCTGAATCTCAAGCCTCTGAAGCAATCCGCCAGGTCTCGGGTGCTCATTTTTCACCTGCTGACAGTTTAGGCACCAAGCTACAAACCCCACTATATCCTTCTTCTTCCTCTTCCACCAATAGTGCCGCCTCAAGTCCTGGTACTTATTTGTGGCACCGGGATGAATGGAATACCGCGAACTATGGGCCTTCTCAAGAATCAACTCACGTAGCCCATCTACATTAGGCACACGAACCTCCATCCTCAACACTCCATCATCCCCAATAGTAACATCCTTGGCATCACCGCGCTGAACCGTGTCCTTAAGGACAAGCAAATGGGGATCATTATACTGGCGCTCTCTGATGCGATCAAATAAGGAAGACAGAGAAACCACACAAGCTAGAACCCGACTGGGCTCCGAAACATCTAATCTCACGAACTGGTTGGCTAAGGCCTGAACATCAGCTGCAAGTGGTCTCTCACCAACAGGAATAAATGCAAGGCTACCCATACTCACTGCCTTTCTACTCAAAGCATCAGCCGCTACATTGGCCTTTCCGGGATGATACAAAATGGTAATATCATAGTCCTTTAGCAGCTCCAACCATCTCCGCTGCCTCAAATTTAGATCCTTTTATTTAAAAAAGTGATGGAGACTCCGATGATCCATAAATACCTCACAAGACACACCATAGAGATAATGCCTTCAAATCTTCAACGCATGAACGATGATTGCCAGCTCCAAATCAAGAACATGGTAGTTCTTCTCATGGGGATTCAATAGACACGAAGCATAAGTAATCACTCTACCCTTGTGCATCAAGACACACCAATACCAATCCGAGAAGCATCACAATACACTATATAAGAGCCTGATGCTAAAGGAAAAACTAGAACAGGAGTTGTGGCCAAGGCGGTCTTGAGCTTCTATAAGCCAAGAAAACTCAGAATCTCAGTAGCTGGATACGGTCTGGGCCAACTATGAACTGCCTCTATCTTCTTTGGATCCACCTTAATCCCCTCACTGGACACCACATGCCCCAAGAACGCCACCGAACTGAGCAAAACTCACACTTGGAGAACTTGGCATAAAGCTTCTCCTCCCTCATCTGCTGTAGTACAATCCTCAAATGCTGGGCATGCTCCTCCTGGCCACGTGAGTACATCAGGATGTCATTAATTAATACTATGACAAACGAATTAAGATATGGCTGAAATACACTATTCATCAGATGCATGAATGTTGCTGGGGCGTTGGTCAGCCCAAACTCATAGTGACCATAACGGGTCCTGAATGCCGTCTTTAGAATATCTAAGTCCCGAATCTTCAACTGGTGATTCCCAGACCTTAAATCAATCTTAGAGAACACCGTCGCTCCCTGAAGCTGGTCAAATAAATCATCAATGCGCGGCAAAGGATACTTGTTCTTGATTGTAAATTTGTTCAACTGCCTATAGTCGATGCACATCTACATAGTACCTTCTTCTTCACAAACAGAATTGGTGCACCCCAAGAAGACACACTAGGCCTATTAAACCCCTTATCAAAAAGCTCCTGAAGCTGCTCTTTTAATTCCTTCAACTCAGTTGGTGCCATATGATGCGAAGGAATAGAAATGGGCTGGGTGCCCGACACCAAGTCAACACCAAAGTCAATATACATGTCGGGTGGCATGCCCCACAGTTCTGCAGGAAATACATCCGAAAAGTCTCGCACCACCAGAACTGAATCAATAGTTGGGGTATTAGCACCAACATCCCTCACAAAGGCCAAATATTACAAACACTTTTTCCCAACCATCCGTTGGGCCTTCAGATAAGAAATTACCCTACTGGGAACATAATCTAGAAATCCTCTCCACTCGATTCTTAGCAACCCTAACATCGCCAACGTCACAGTCTTAGTGTGACAATCCAGAATAGCATGACATGGAGACAGCTAGTCCATATCCAAAATCACATTGAAATCAATCATACTAAGCAATAAGAGATCAACTCTAGTCTCCAATCGCCTAATAGTCACTACACACGACCGATACACACGGTCCACAATAGTAGTATCATTCCACTAACGTAGATACATGAACAGATGAAACTAAGGACTCACGGGGCATATCCAGATAACAAGCAAAATATGATGATACATACGAATAAGTGGAACTAGGGTCAAATAATATAGAAGCATACCTGTGGATTACTGAGACAATACTTGTGATCACCGTGTTTGAAGCAATAACCTCTGGCATAACAAGAATAGCATAGAATCGATCCTGACCGCCACCTGATCGGCCTCCCCCTCTGGGGCGATCTCTAGCTGCCTGAGCCCCACCCCGAGCTGGCTGAGCGGGTGATGAAGTAACTGGTGCGAAAGTCGCAACCTGACTCCTCTGCTGAACTGGACCTCCTGAAAGACGGGGACAATGCCTCTTCACATAACCAAACTCTCCATACTCAAAACAACCCTGCTCTGACAACGGCGGCAAGTACTGAAGCGTACCTCGAGAACCAGAATACATACCAGAGGAACCTGGTGCAGACGAACCTTGAACCAAAGGAGCATGGGATGAACTCTAAGCTGGGGGTGAACTGAGAGACGACTTCCTTGGGCGAGCACAATATGAAACATGGCTAGGTGATGTGCCACGATGAACTAGATGAGCCATTTGAGCGGGCCTATAAGGACGACCCCTGTTGTGGTGAACTGACCCCTAGAAGAAACATTACTAAAACCACCCGATCCACGAGGCCTCTTGGCCTACCTCTCTTCTTGCTCCTGACTACGGACCAACTCTAGCCACCGAGCAATATCAACCACCTCGTCGAACCTAGCACCTGATACATTCTCCTGAGTTATATCAAAACTCAATTGATAGTTGAGGCTATCAATGAACCTCCTAATACTCTCCCTCTCAGTGGGAACCAACAAAACTGCGTGACGAGCCAACTCTAAAAATCTCATACTGGGTCACAGATATGCCCTCCTGGCGTAGTTGCTCGAATTTCATGCGTAGCTCCTCCCTGCGGATCGGTGACACAAACTTCTCTAAGAAGAGAACGGAGAACTCATGCCATGAAAGTGATGTTGCACTGACTGGCCTGCTCCTCTCATAGGCCTCCCACCATTTGAAGGCAGCCCCCGTTGTGCGAAGAATCCATTGGCACCTATCCATGAAGTTCTGAGCATCCTCTGACTCAGCACCACTGAATGATGGAGGCTGGAGCCTCCCAAATCTCTCTAGTCTCTTGTGCTCCTCAGCACTCATAACGGGCCCACCTGGGCCTGAGCAACTACAATCGGCTGGGCTGGTAGTACCCCCGGTGTCTGAAGTCCCTGCACCACTTGCTCTGGATTACGGGTGGTGGGAGTTTGATTACCTCCCCTGGCCTGAGAAGTGGCTGGCGCGGTCTGAACAGAAACCGCCTGAGCAAGACTTGTGTAAACAGTCAAAATATGAGCCAAAGCCTCCTGAAAGCCTGGAATCACAATGGGCACAGCTGGTGCCTGAGCTGGCCCCACTGGCTCAACCACATTTGGAACCTGCTTCTGAGCTGGAGCAACTGGTGGGTCCATAGGTGTTGCTCTAGCTACTGTATGAGCTGCACCTCTACCTCTACCGCGGCCTTGGCCTCTCGTGGCCCTAACTGGTGGTACTGGTAGCTGTCCACTTGATCCGGTAGCACGCGTCCTCACCATCTATGAGAGAATAGAATAACAGAAGTTTAGTTCCCGGAATCAAATAATTTGCACGACAAGAATACAAGAATGTTATGTTTTCCTAAGAGTTCGGTAGCCTCTCGAAGATAAGTACAAACGTCTCTGTACCGATCCGCAAGACTCTACTAAACCTGCTTGTGACTCGTAACACCTATGAACCTAGAGCTCTGATACCAATTTGTCACGACCCCTATTTTCCTACATAGGATGTCGTGGTGGCACCTAGTCTCTAAGACTAGGTAAGCCTAACAATCATGCGGAATATAACTGAACTAGCAAATAAACTCTTAAATACTCAAACATCTATATAAAATAAACTTCGCTGCTCAACATATACAATTTCCCCAAAACCTAGTGATATCGAGTCACAAGCTCTACAACGGTATCATAGTTATCCCTATACAACTGTATCTAATAAAAGAAGGAAAATATAGAAATAGATAGAAGCTGACTCCGAGGCCTGCAGACGCCAGTAGGTGTACCTTGAAGTCTCCAAGTACAAACTCAGCTCACTAATGCCTGGTCTAGTAGGAGGTACTTGGATCTACACAAAAGATGTCCAGAAGCTTAGCGTGAGTACACCACAACGGTACCCAGTAATTGCCAACCTAACCTCGGTAGAGAAGTGACGAGGTCAGGTCAAGGACCTACTAGAATTAATAAGAAACAGGACATAAAATTTAACGATACAAGTAAATTCCAATTTAACTACACAGAATCAAGGCAAATAATGCACCACGGAAGAAAACAAGAAATGTCAAGTCAAGGAACAAAACAACCAAACACAAGTGAAGTAATAGAGAGTACCAACAAGAGTCACTACCGAGGTACCGCCTCATAGTCTCAAATCACAAGAATAATTCACAATCTTTCCTTATATCACCGCGAGAGCCTTGCATTTTAATTTTGAAAATTATTTTCCCGAAATAGCATCCTGCATTTTAGCCCACCTTATCACATTGCCTAACTTCTAGTAGTTCCCCTACTAGCCACGCATATTAAGCCCACCTTATCTCACCGCATGCGTTTCAATCCCAAAACCTTATACCACCGCATGCATATCAATATCACAATGTATCACAAATTGCACCTCAAGTGCCCAATATCACAACTTTGCCAAAGAAATCAACAATAACAATGTTTTCACAGTAAAGAGCCCATGGCTCAACCACAATGAACACAAGTCTTAACAATAACAACCAGAAGTGAATAACTCACTAGAATAGACTAGAAATGATGGCTATAACATGTTAAGGTAACTCAATTAAGGCATGGAGGGAATCTAAGTAGCTACAACCGGTAATTTTCACATTTAGCTTGTGCACACACTCGTCACATTGCGTACACGTCTTTCACACATCACAATTATCACAAACAACACCAATCCTAAGGGTTAATTCCTCCACACAAGGTTAGGCAATACACTTACCTCAAATCATGCTAACTCAATCCACTAGTAGGCCTTTCCCTCATTTATCCAACTCCGAACGGGTCGAATCTAGCCAAAACAACTTCATACTATAAATATAAACTATAGGAAACTAATTCGAACAACAAAATTATGATCTTTACAAAGAAATAAAAAGTCAACTCAAAAAGTCAACCTGGGCTCGCGTCTCAGAACCTGACCAAAATTATAAAACTCCGAGCACCCATTCGATAACGAGTCCAACCATACAAGAATTACTCAAATCCGACCTCAATTTGCCTTTCAAATCCCCAAATTTTAGCCTAAGAAGTTTTCACAATTTTTCCCAATTTTCTAACTCAAACCACTAATTAAATGATGAAATTAACAATAGATTCATGAAATATAGACCAACCCGGGTTAGAATCAGTTACCCCAATGATTTACTCGAAAAACCCTCGAAGAATTGCCTCACGCCGAGCTCTCTAAGTCCAAAATATGAAAAACGAGATGAACCCTCGAAATTCCCTATTTTCTGGCCAGGGAGTTCACTTCTGCGAGCCTTTCATCGCATTTGCGATGCTGCACCTGCGGAAAAACCATCGCAGGTGCAGTTCCCACTTAACTCCAGGGATTCCACTTTTGCGGACCATGGCTCGCACCTGCGAGCCCGCTTCTGCGGATTTTTGACCGCACCTGTGGTCCTCCGCCTGTTCACACAACTCTGCTCCTGTGATGCACCTTCCGCTCTTGCTCCTCCACTTCTGCGGAATATGAACCGCACTTGCGGTCCTAACTGGGCAAAGCTATCTTTGGTTCTGCCGCTCACGTACCACTACTGCGGTGCCGCACATGCGACCAAAAAAATGCGCAGGTGCGATTGCACTAATCCTAGCAACACTTCAGCAATCAACAAGTTTCAAACTCGTTCAAGATTCGATCTGAATCAGAGCTGGGACCCTATCCGAATGTACCAAAAAGTTCCAAAACATATAACGGACCTACTCGAGGACAAAAATTAAATAAAACAACATCGATTCTATGAATCTCAACCACTATTCAAGCCTATGAAACAATAAACTTCCGAATTCTGAAACCAACGCCGATTCATACCAAAACAACTCCGATTGACTTCAAATTTTGTACACAAGTCATAAATGACATGATGGACCTATTCCAACTTTCGGAATATAAATCCGAACCCGATATAAATTAATTCAACCCCCGGTCAAACCTTTTAACCGTCCAAACAACTTTCTAACTTCCGCCAGTTCATGCCGAAACAACCTATAGACCTCCAAATCAACATCCGAACACGCTTAAGACCAAAATCATCATACAGAGCTATTGAAACCATCAAAACTCTATTCTGGAGTCATCTATACAAAAGTCAAACTACGAGTAATCTTTTTAACTTAAAGCTCCGACTTAGGGACTATATGTCCCATTACACTCTGAAACTCACCCAAAACCAAAACCAAACACCCTTGAAAAATCACATATACATAGTATAGTATAGAGGAGGCAAAAAAATAGGGGATCGGGGCTAAAATACTCAAAACCACCGGCCGGATTGTTACATTACTGATCATGCTACTCTAAATACCTCTTCGCAAAAGAAAGATGCTCGACCTAGATTACTAGGATGGATACTCCGTTTACAAGAATTTGACCTTAAAATAAAAGATAGGAAAGGTTCAGAAAACTAGGTAGATGATCATTTATCACGTTTGGAAAATCCTCCCATTGAGGCATCTTATATCAAGGAAGAATTTCCTGATGAGAATATATATGCAATCACAACAGCTGCAAGAGGATACTACGGAGGAAGAATAACAACAACTAAAGTACTTGATGTTTGGTTTTTTTGGCCTACTCTGTTTAAAGATGCAAAAAATTATGTCGCCACCTGCGATAAATGTCAGAAAATCGGTAATATTTCAAAAAAGGACGAGATGCCTCTAAACTCTATCCTTGTGTGTGAAATATTTGATGCCCTTTTCCTCCTGCTTACGATTGTGAATATATTTTGGTGGCTGTTGACTATGTTTCAGAATGAGTAGAAGCAATAGCCACTAGAAAAAATGACGCTCATGTCATTTGTGCTTTTCTGAAGAAAATATTTTTTCTAGATTTAGAATTCCATAGTTATAATAAGTGATCAAAGAACTTATTTTATAAATAGATAATTTTCTAATTTGTTGTCAAGATATGGAGTCACGCATAAAACGCGAACTCCATATCATCCACAAACAAGTGGACAAGTAGAAGTATCAAATAGAGAATTAAATTTTTTTTAATTTAAAAACTGTTGGTTCTTCTAAAAAAGATTGGTCTTTAAAGCTAGATGATGCTCTATGGGCATATAAAACTGCTTTCAAAACTCCTATAGTCACATCTCCTTATAGACTAGTGTTTGGAAAAGCTTGTAAAATTATTGAATCTAAACTTGGCAGATACATGTAAAAATCGTCTGTTATAGCTTGATGAGTTCGAAGAGTTAAGACATACAATATATGAAAATGCTAAATTATACAGAAAAAGGACCAAAAAATATCATGACAAGTTCATTCCCCATAAAGATTTTAAAGTCGGAGATCAAGTTCTGTTGTACAACAGCAGCTTAAGATTATTCCCAGGAAATTTCGAATCACGCTGGACAGGACCATACATCGTGACAGAAATTACTCCCTATGGTGCCATTGAAATACAACATGCGGATGGAGAAAAAAAAATCAAAGTAAATGGCCATCGTTTGAAGCCTTGTGTCACAAAAAATATTATACAAACATGCTTTAACAATTCTTATATATATATATATATATATATATATATATATATATATATATATATATATATATATAGTATAGGTGAATCTCTTCTATGAGTACATGTGTGAATACTTCATAGTGAAGTTAAAAAGTTTATTTCATACATGTGCCATTTAATTTCTTTAAGCTATTGAAGGATGATATCTAATTTTAACCTCATCATACCAGCAAAAGTTTGGATGTTATTCATGAATGACCGACTGGTATCACATTGCAACACAAGTGAATTAAAACTAACTAGAGCAGCTTGGTTATATGCTATATTGTTTTTATATCAATGTTGGATGGATAATTTGTGAAAATATTGAACGATGTCGGAAAAAAGGACAGTAAAATCCTTTTACCATGGTTCCACCATCACTAAGCTGATTAATCTTTGTGCAACATGGCGACATCCAGATCTTGGATTTCTTCATCCATCAGATATCGAAATGGGCTTTCTTAGTCTTTTGGGGCCATGTGTTAGACCTGCAGGTCAGGTCCAACACGCTCCATTCTTAACTCAAGGAAGGAGATACGAACAACAAAGGTGTCAAGGATTTCGTCAGCAGGTTCAAAGGATTGAGGAAAAAATTGATACCCTTCTTACACATCAACAACAAATGCAACAGGAATTCACTGCTCTTAGGAATAGTATTCTCAGTACTATAGGGAATGTAATGAGCAAAATAGGATATCCCTTGCGCGTCTCAGATGTTTTCCCTGTATTCTCCCTATTTCCCTTTCAGAATAAATGCAGATCAACAGGAACAGCAAATCCCGGAGGTAACTCAGTACCTAAACTTTGCATGATAGGAGCAGTATTTTTAGGAGACACCACATCCTGGTGTATATATTACGACATCGATATGAGTACAACTCGGTACATCGGATTTGGCGATATGGCATTTACTGTTGATGGAGATATTAATATGGTGCCTGAGACACCTGGACACAAAGCAAGTGGCTGTGACAATGGTAATGGCGAAGGCACTTCAAATTCGCAAGATCAAAAAGGGGATAGTGGCAGTGGAGACAATGAAGAAAAATAGATCAGCATCACCCTGCTTAAGTTTTACATTTGGGACAATGTAAAATTTAATTAATGTAAAACTTAAGCATGGGGGAGGTAACAACTTTTATGCTTTTTCTATATTTTAGTCTGTTTTAGTGTGTTTTAAAAGTTGCACGGATGGTTTTTTTAGATAAGGCGGAGATTAGGCAAAAATATTTTTTCCTGTACTAGCTCTTAAGCTAGAAATAATAATGTTTTTAGTCGGCTTAAATAGTTAATATAATGATGCATGTATTACATAATATAATATAATATAATATAACGATGCATATTATATAATTATTTTAGATGCATTATGCCCTGTTTTTATAATGTGCAAGTGTTATTATTAGTTTCTGCAGTAAGAAAAAAATCTGATAACTTCTATTTTTTGGTATGGAAAAATCAAGACACAGTTAAGACATGCAACTAGAATAAACAAAGAATAGAAATATCACTTGATATTTTAAAATCTTTTCCGAAATAATTATTTACATGTGACGTCTTTTGTTCTGTCACCCTTGTATTAAGTTTGGCTAAAAAGTACGGAAGGATTTAAATTTCAATAAGTTCAATTTATTCATTTGATGTGTTAAAAATTGCTAGAACTTGTTTCTTTTGTATATTGAGGCAAAATATTGTGTGCAATGATCTAGAAAATGAATTAGGCCTTCTTCAAATCCCACATAGCCAAACACTTGAGTCACTAAAATAAATCATTTGTGTCCCAATTTGAGCTTGAGACTGATTTCTTTTTGGAACAAACCCATTTTTGAATAATTACACTTGATATATTCCATTCATGTATTGAAGAAATATGTAAAGAGAAATGACAAATGATACAACATCCTTATATGTCAGGATGCACATATTTAACCTGGGAAAAAAGGGGTAGAAAGGAAATATATATATATATATATATATATATATATATATATATATATATATAATAAAAAATAAAAAAATAATACAAAAAGATGAAAAAAGAAGAAGGAGAAGAGAGAACGTATATACATACGTAAAGAAAGAAGAGGGCGACGAAAATGGTTAAACTGAAATTATAATGGTTTTGAGAAAATGGTTAATAGTTGGTCTCGTTGGTATCGGGTCTATATTTTGGTTCCGGAACCGAGTACAGGTCTGTTATAATATTTATACCTTATCTGTGAAATTTGGTGAGAAACGGGACTGATTTGGTGTGGTTCGGACCTTTGGTTGAGAAAATAGAAGTTTTGAAACTTTATTGAAAATTTCATGCAATTTGGTGCTAAATTCGTATTTCTAGGTGTTATTTTGGCGATTTGATCGCGCAAGCAAGTTCGTATGATGTTTTAAGGCTTGTGTGCGTGTTTGCTTTGGAGCCCCGAGGGCTCGGGTGAGTTTCGAATAGGCTACGGGATGTAGACTTAGAAAAATTTGGTGTTGGATAGTTGCAGGTCTCGGATCTTGGAAGTGCGGCCGCCGTGGGAACTTCGCGGACCTTGGAGATTTCGCGGCCGCGCTTGGGATTTGCGGACCGCATAGTGAGGATCAGAGGGTGTTATATAAGCGGGGTTTTTCACTCATTCTTCAATTTTTTAAACCCTAAAACATAAGAGGCGATTTTCCAAATACTTCTTCTTCCCCAAATCATAGGTAAGTGATTCTTAACTCATCTCTTTCACTCTTTTACTTCTTTTTACAAGATTTCATCCTAGAATCTAGGGTTTTCATGGTGGAATTGGGAATTTTTGGGTAGAACTTAGAAAAATCGAAATTTGGGGATTTAGACCTCAAATTAAGGTCGGATCCCAAAACCAATTGTATATTCGGGCTCGGGGGAATGGGTAATCGGGTTTTGGTCCGAATTTCGGGTTTTGACCAAGCGGGCCCGGGGTCGATTTTTGACTTTCTGGGGAAAATATTGGGAAACTTACACTTATGAATTGGAATTGATTTCTTTTGCGATAATTGATGTTATTAAGTTAATTATGACTAGATACGAATGGATTGGAGGTGGAATCTAGAGGAAAAGCGGTAATTGAGCTTTGAATTGGCCGTTGGATTGAAGTAAGTGTTTGGTCTAACTTTGACTCGAGCTATTAGGGATCCCCCACTTAATTGATATATGAAATTCCATGTGTGTGGCGTATAAGTGTGGTGACGAGTACCTATGCGCCGCCAAATTATTTGTTTAGCTTGTTCCCTTCCCCGTTCCTAATATATTGTCTTTCTGTCTTAACTGCTACATGCTTATTGGTGCGTCCATGTCTAATTGCTTCTTGTTAAATGTTGTTTTCATTACTGAAGGTATCAATTATTCTGTAGTTTCCTTGTATTGCATTATTGGTTTAAGTTGGTTTATTGGTGTTTCATGGTACATTTTGGTTGGTCTCACTGTGTAGTATTAATTGATGAAGTTTCATAATTGTATAGATTTCCGTTTAGTTTGGTTTAAGGCATAAATATTGTGGAGGGTTTTGAGCTAAATTGTGAAATACTTGTTCTTATTGTGTGATTAGTACTTATCTGGTGGGATCGGGTTGCACGCCGCAACAGGAGGAATAAGGGTGATATATTGAGGAGGAATAAGGGTAAAATATGATTGTCTGGTGGGATCGGGTTGCGCGCCGCAACAGGGATAATAAGGGTGGACATGTGGGATCGGGTTGCACGCCGCAACAGGAGTAATAAGGATGAATGTTCGTATTGTTACTGATGATATAGTGGGATCGGGTTGCGCGCCGCATCATTTATTTTTTATGTATTCTTCTTCTGCTGTGATTTATTCCTGTAGTATTGTAACTCTCTTAAGGATTGGTTATAGCTGAGTACTGGCAAGATATTCGGGTTTCGTATTTGTTCTGCTGCAAATTACTGTTCCAATTCGTTCTGTATTTCCTTTTTTATTTTATTATATATTGTTGCAGGTTATATTGTAAATGCCCCTCCATAGCCTTGTCACTACCTCGTCGAGGTTAGGCTCGGCACTTACCAGTACATGGGTTCGGTTGTACTGATACTGCACTCATCACTTTCTGTGCAGATTTTGGAGCTGGTTGTGGCTGATCGAGAGGTCGGTTGCAGTTACTTCACCTAGGAGACCCAAGGTAGTCCTGCTGGCGTCCGCAGGCTCTGACGTCCCCTTCTATGTTTCAACTTTCCTGTTTTCTTTTCTTTCGAGACGGATGTAATTTCTTTCAGACCAGTATTTGTAGTAATTCGTACTATGTTCGTGGATTGTGACGCCAGTTTCTGGGTGTAATAGCTTCGGTATTATTAATAGTATATAGATGGTCGTTTTATTATTTACTTCTGCGTTTATTTCTGTTTGATTTAGTTTTGTTAATAAACTATAAAATGTAAAGGAAAAAAGTGAATAGAACTCTAACATTGGCTTGCCTAGCGAGTGCGATGTTAGGCGCCATCACGATCTCGACGGTGAAAAATCCGGGTCATGACAAAAAGTGAAAGGTAGTAGAAAACTAATTATATATTAGTAGTCAGTCATTATAAATATAATCCTCTAGTACTATACCAAAGCACATAGCCTACATTGCAAGCCAATATAAGTCCTAAAAGATTCTATGATCAGTGCTAATTTATATTAGTGGAGATTTACAAACCGGACAAGCCTATGGTCATTTAATATATACTATTTTATGATTATCTTGAATGAAATTGACTTTTGAATATTTATATATGTAAAAGTTGATTTATGCCGGATGAAAGAAACGGGGACAAGAGGAATAAAATTAATTCTAGAAAATTTATTAAAATAGCAGGTGATATCAAATTCACTGTAAAATCCAAGGAGTCTTGTGCTAACCGTTGACTTGATTTCTTCTCTAAAAAAGAGAGGCTCAGAAATTTTCTTGAGAAGCAGAAAATATTTAAGTGTGGGAGAATTTGATAAGAAAAAATATCATGCAATAAATAAGTTATTATCTTCATATTTTATTGCTAATCCTTGTTTATCTTTGCAGAAAATATTAAATTTAAGAAAAATACAGCAAATTACCACGTCAAGAGACATATGCACACAAGAAGTACAAATTAAAAATTACAAAAAGAAGATACATGGTATTGTATCAAGAAAAAAAATTGATTAAAAAGAAGTTGAAAGGAATTACATGGCACATGGTAGTCTTCCCACCTTTGTAATTGTCACGATCCTAAACTAAACCCTGCCGTGATGGAGCCTATCGTGGTACTAGGCAAGCTGACACACTTCCAAAACACATCGATATTTCATTAAAAGACAAGTTAAAGCTTTTTCACACTAAAAACTTCACAAAAGAGTTCAACTCAAAAATAAAATACGAAAAGATAACCCGACATCGGGGTGTCTAAGTCATGAGCATCTACAACAGGTCTAGAATCAAAGTTTACAGTAATCCATCAGATGCCATAAAACAGAAAGAAGGACAACAATGGAAGGAGAGCCAAGGGCTGCGGACGCTGGCAGCTACCTCGTAGATCTTCGAGCAATCAACCACGCACGAGCTCAATGATCCCTGCAACCGGTCTCAATTGGATCTGCACACAAGGTGCAGGGAGTAACGTGAGTACTTCCAACTCCATAAGTAACAGAAATAAATAGGGAACTGAGAAGTAGTAATGAGCTATGCAAATACAGTTATCTCAACATCTCTCAAATAGGAACAATCATGCATTCAAATTCATTAGTTTAAGTCACGTCAGTTCATGGTCAAGTAAACCAGGCATCAATTTTATCAGAATTGTGTAACAAGAGCAAGTAACAAAGAGGTGCAACAATTAACTGAAAACAAGTACTGCCTCTCAAGGCAACAGTCACTCAGCTCATCTCAACAGCTCAATCACTCGTCTCTCAGCCCTCAATAACCATATCCTATAGGTACTTGCGCTTACTGGGGGTGTGCAGACTCTGAAGGGGCCCCTTCAGCCCAAGCAATATATTGCTGCGGCCTGCAGCCGGATCCAATATATAAACAGCCGTAAGGCTTGTTGCGGCGTGCAACCCGATATATATATATATATATATATATATATATATATATATATATATAGCCCTGAGGCTCATTGCAGCGTGAAACCCTATCCATATACACTCATATAGCTCACAGCTCGGCACTCAGCCCCTATCTCAGTCACCAACCTCACCAGTCCCTCGGGCTCTTACAAAACATAGAATTCAGCCCAAACAAAGATAATAACATGTGTCAATGGTACATAGGAGGGGACGGAGGTAAAATGCGCAAGTAATATCATGATTGAGAACAAAACAGCAAGTATCAGTTAATTCAGCAAGTACACGACCTCACGGGTCTCAACAGTGATATCACAAGGCCTAAACAGGATTTCTAACATGAAGTGCAGTCAATTTCCATGAAAACAGAGAGGAACACGTAGCAAATAGTAGGATAATCGATGCTACAGTCTCACGGGACGGACCAAGTCATAGTGCACGCCCACACGCCCGTCACCTAGCATGTGCGTCACCTCCAAAATAGTCATACAAACGATATCCGGTGTTTCATACCCTCAGGACCAGATTTATAACTGTTAGTTACCTCAATCCGAGCACAATCCTACTCTGCGATGCCTTTGCCTCCCGAACTAGCCTCCAAACGTCCCGAATATAGCCAAAAGTAATACAACACAATCAATATATGACAAAGAACCAATTCCACAAAACAAACTATTAAATTGGACTCAAATCCCGAAATCGACTCAAACCCAGCCCCCGGGCCCACGTCTCTATATCTGACAAAAGTCACAAAACTAGAAATCCCATTCACTCATGAGTCTACCCATACCAATTTCATCAAAATCCGACATCATTTGGTCCTTCAAATCCCCAAATTACTCTCTCCAAATTCCCAAGCCCTAACCCCTAATTTTCACTTCAAAACTCCACTAATTAGGTGGGAAATCAACGGGAAAACACCATAGCAAAAGATAATAGAGCTTAATCAACTTACCTCACTGACTATCCTTGATCCCCCTTCAAAAATCCTCTCAAAAGCTCCAAAGTCTGTGTTCAAAATGGTGAAAATGAGCAAAATTCGCGAAGTCTTCTATATATAGGTTCTGCCCAGACTTTCCGCACCTGCGGCTCAATATGCGCACCTGCGGTGCCGCTTCCGTGCAAAAATCTCCGCTTATGCGGAAAATCACTTAAAATCCCTGGACTGCTTTTGCGCCTCTAGACCGCATCTGCGATCATCGCAAGTGCTGAATTGACATTGCACCTGCGGACCAACGCACGCACCTGCGCCCTTTCTTCCGCTTCTGCGACCCTCGCAGGTGCGAGAACTTTATCGCATTTGCACCTTCTGCCCAGCTCCTCCAATCCCGCATCTGCAATCCCCCGCTTGCTTCTGCGGGCTCGCACCTATTCCTCCCACTCCGCAAGTACGATTATAACAGTTGAGTTCCAACTTCAGCAATTCCCCAAACTTCAAACTTGATCCGTTAACCACCCGAATTACATCCAATGACCTCGGGACCTCAACCAAACGTTCTAACCAGTCATATACCAAGATACAAACTTAGTCGAGCCTTTGAATCACTCAAAACAACATTAAAACACCAAATTACCCTCGGATTCAAGCCTAAGAACTTCTAAACTTCCAAATTCCGCAAATGACTGAAACCTACCAAACCACGTCCGAATGACCTAAAAATACACACACGTCACAAATGACACCACGAACCTATTCCAACTTCCGAAAATCCATTCCGACCCCGATATCCAATTTTCCACTACCGACCGAAATCGCCAAATTTCCAACTTTCGCCAACTCAAGCCTAATTCTACTACGGACCTCCAAAACACATTTCGAACGCGCTCCCAAGTCTAAAATCACCTGACGGAGCTAATAGAACCATCAAAATTCAAATCCGAGATCGTTTAGACATAAGTCAATATCTGGTTGACTTTTCCAACTTAAGCTTCTCAAAAAGAGACTAAGTGTCTCAAATCCTCTCCGAAACCACTCCAGACCCGAGCCAATTGACCCGACATATCATAATATAGCTGAAGAACACAAAATGAGCAGGCTATCGGGAAACGAGGCTATAACTCTCGAAATGACCGGCCAGGTCATTATATCTTCCCCCTCTTAAACAAACGTTCGTCCTCAAATGGATCTAGAAACATACCTGGAGCCTCAAATAGGTGTGGATATCTGCTCCGCATCTCCCGCTCGGTCTCTCAAGTAGCCTCCTCCATGGGCTAACCTCTCCACTGCACTTTCACTGACGTTATATCCTTATATCTCAACTTTCGGACCTGCCGCTCCAAAATAGCCACTGGCTCCACTTCATAAGTCAAATCACCATCCAACTGAACAGTGCTGAAATCCAAAACATGATGGATCACCGATATACTTCACACGACAAGCTAGGTGGCAAAGCAAGCTCATATGCCACCTCCCCAATCCTTCGAAGCACCTCAAACGGCCCAATAAACCGAGGGCTCAACTTGCCCTTCTTCCCAAATCTCATAACACCCTTCATGGGTGAAACCTTCAGCAAGACCTTCTCCCAACCATGTAAGATACATCACGAACCTTTCTGTCAGCATAACTCTTTTATCTTGACTGCGCCGTACGAAGCCGCTCCTGAATCACTTTCACCTTGTCCAAAGCATTCTGTACCAAGTCTGTACCCAAAAGCCTAGCCTCACCCGGCTCAAACCAACCCACCGGAGATCTACACCGAACATATAAAGCCTCATATGGAGCCATCTGAATACTCGACTGATAACTGTTGTTGTAGGCAAACTCTGCGTGGTAGCAATTGGTCCCATGAACCCCAAAAACAATGACACAAGCGCGTAACATGTCCTCCAATATCTGAATAGTTCGCTCGGATTGTCTGTCCTTCTGAGGATGAAATGTTGTGCTCAACTCAACCTGAGTGCCCAACTCCCGTTGCACGGCTCTCCAAAACTACGATGTAAACTGCATGCATCTATCTAAAATGATGGAAACTGGCACGCCGTGCAGGAAAACAATCTCTCTGATGTAAATCACAGCCAGCCGATCTGATGAATAGGTAGTACACACTAGAATGAAGTGCGCGGACTTGGTCAGCCGATCCACAATCACCCAAATAGCATCGAACTTCCTCGAAGTCCGTGGGAGCCCAACTATGAAATCCATGGTGATCCGCTCCCACTTCCACTCTGGAATCTCTATCCGCTGAAGCAAGTCACCCGGTCTTTGATGCTCATATTTCATCTGCTGACAGTTGAGACACCGAGCTACAAACTCAACTAAATCTTTCTTCATTTTCCTCCATCAATAGTGCTGTCTCAAATCCCGGTACATATTCGCGGCACCCGGATGGATGGAATACCGCGAGCTGTGGGCCTCTTCTAGAATCAACTCCCGAAACCTATCTACATTGGGCATACATATCCGGTCCTGCATCCTCAATACCCCATCATCTCCAATAGTCACATCTCTGGTATCCTCATGTAGAACCTTGTCCTTGAGGGCTCGCAAATGAGGATCATCATACTGGCGCTCTCTAATACGATCAAAAAAGGAATACCGAGAAACCACACAAGCTAGGATCCGACTAGGCTCCGAAATATTAAATCTCACAAACCGATTGGTCAAAGCCTGAACATCAACTACAAGAGGTCTCTCCCCAACAGGCAGGAATGCAAGACTACCCATACTCACTTCCTTCCTACTCAAGGCATTGGCCACCACATTGGCCTTTCTCGGATGATACAAAATAGTAATATCATAGTCCTTTAGCAGCTCCAACCATCTCCGCTGACTCAAATTGAGATCCTTCGATTTGAACAAGTGCTGGAGGCTACAATGATCTGTAAACACCTCACAAGACACACTATAGAGATAATGCCTCCAAATCTTTAGCGCGTGAACAATGGCAGCCAACTCCAAATGGTAGTTCTTCTCATGGGGCTTCAACTGACGAGAAGCGTAAGCAATCACTCTACCCTCCTGCATCAAAAGACACCCAATGCCAATCTGAAAAGCATCACAATATACGGTATAAGAGCCTAAAGCTGATGGCAAAACTAACACTGGAGCTGTGGTCAAGGCAGTGTTGAGCTTCTGAAAGCTCGCCTCACACTCATTCGACCACCTGAAAGGAGAACCCTTTTGGGTGAATTTGGTCAAGGGCGATGCAATAGAAGAGAAAACCTACATGAACCGACGGTAATAACCCGCCAAACCAAGAAAGCTATGAATCTCTATGGCTGAAGACGGTCTGGGCCAACTCTGGACCGCCTCTATCTTCTTCGGATCAACCTGAATAACTTCACTGGACACCACGTGCCCCAAGAACGCCACTGAAATGAGCCAAAACTCACACTTGGAGAACTTAGCATAAAGTTTCTCCTCCCTCAACCCCTATAATACAACTCTCAAATTCTCAGCGTGCTCCTCTTGGCTACGAGAGTACACCAGGATATCATTAATGAATACAATAACGAACGAGTCGAGATAAGGCCGAAACACGCTGTTCATCAATTGCATGAACGTCGTTGGGGCATTGGTCAGCCCAAAAAACAACACAAGGAACTCATAATGACCATATCGGGTCCTGAAAGCTGTCTTAAGAATGTTCGAGTCCCTCATCTTCAACTGGTGATACCCTGACCTCAAATTAATATTAGAGAATACCCTCGCTCCCTGAAGCTGGTCAAATAAATCATCAATACGAGGCAAAGGATACTTGTTCTTGATAGTAACTTTGTTCAACTGCTTGTAGTCAATGCACATTCTCATGGTGCCATCCTTCTTCTTCACAAATAGAAATGGTGCACCCTAGGGTGACATACTAGGCCGAATAAACCCCTTATCGAGGAGTTCCTAAAGCTGCTCATTCAATTCCTTTAACTCCACCGGTGCCATACGATACGATGGAATAGAAGTGGGCTGAGTGTCTGGCACCAATTCTTTACCGAAATTAATGTCCCTGTCTGGCGGCATGCCTGACAGGTCTGCAGGAAACACACCCGGAAAATCCCTCACCACTGGAACTAAATCAATAGTAGGAGTCTCTGCACTGACATCCCTAACAAAGGCCAAATAAGGGAGACAACCCTTCCCAACCATCCACTGGGCTTTCAAGAACTAAATCGCTCTACTGGGAACATAATCCGACGAACCTCGCCACTCAATCCGTGGAAACCCCGGCATAACCAACGTCACCGTCTTATCATGACAGTCCAAAATAGCATGACACGGAGACAACCAATCCATGCCCAATATCACATCAAAGTTAACCATACTAAGCAGCAATAAATCCACTCTAGTCTCTACTCCCCTAATAGTCACTACACAAGACCGATATACACGGTCCACAATAATGGTATCGCCCACCGGCGTAGATACATGAACAGATGATACAAAAGACTCACGGGGCATATCCAATAATGAGCAAAATACGATGACACATACGAAAAAGTTGAACCAGGATCAAATAATACAGAGGAATCCCTGTGGCAAACTGAGATAATAATTGTGATCACAGCATCTGAAACAATAACTTGGGTCTGGCAGGGAGTGCATAGAAACGGTCCTGACCGCCACCTGATCGGCCTCCCCCTCTAGGGAGACCCCTAGCTGACTGACCTCCACCGCGAGCTAGCTGAGCGGGTGGTGAAGTAACTAGTGCTGAAGTCGAAGGATGACCCCTCTACTGCTGAGCTGGACTTCCCAATTGGCGGGGACACTGCCTCCTGATATGCCCAAACTCTCCATACTCGTAGCAACTCCTCGGTACTGGTGGTGGGGACTGAAGGGAGCCCCGAGCACCGGGATAACTGGTAGAAGAATCTGGCATGGATGAACCCTGAGCTGATGGTGCATGAGTCAAACTCTGAGCTGGGAAGGCACTGAGAGATAAGTGGCCCTGATGTGAACTGTGAGAACCATGGCCAGATGATGTACCACGGTGAACTAGGCGAGCCGTCTGAGCATGCCTGAAGGGATGAACCCTACCGTGGTGGAACTGAACTCCAAAAGGAACACCACCAAAACTGCCTAATCCCCGAGGCCTCTTGGCCTCCCTCTCAACCCGCTCCTGGCGGCGAACAAACTCGATCTCCTGGGAAATGTCAACAACCTCCTGAAATGTAGCACCGGTCACCCTCTCTCTAGTCATAAGAATCTGTAGCTGATATGCGAGGCCATGCACGAACCTCCTGATCCTCTCCCTGTCTGTGGGAACCAACCAAACAGCTTGACGAGCTAACTCAGAAAATCTCATCTCGTACTGCGTCACAGTCATATCATCCTGACGCAACTGCTCGAACTGTCTGCGCAGCTCCTCTCAGCAAGACTACGACACATACTTCTCCAGGAAGAGAACGGAGAACTGCTTCCAGGTAAGGGGCGCTGCACCAACAGGCCTACGCCTCTCATAAGCCTCCCACCAAGTGAAAGCAGCTCCACAGAATTGAAAGGTAGTGAACGAGACCCCACTGATCTTCAGAATACCTGCTGTACGGAAAATCCTCTGACACTTATCCATGAAACCCTGGGCATCCTCGCCCTCTGCACCACTGAAAGTTGGAGGCTGAAGTCTACCAAACCTCTCCAATTTATGCTGCTCATCATTAGGCATGACTAGAACCACAAAGTCCTGAGCAGGTGCAACCGGCTGGGCTGGTGGTGCCCCAGTGTCTGAAGTCCCTAAACAACCTGCTCAAGTGTGCGGGCGGCGGGAGTTTGAGTGCTTCCCCTGGCCTGGGAAGTGGCTTTTGTAGTAGAAACAGAGACCGCCTGAGCAAGACCGGTGCACACAGTCAGAATCTGAGCAAAGGTCTCCTGAGGACCTGGAATCACGAAAGGCACAGCTGGTGCCTGAGCTGGTCTCGCTGGTGCATCCACAACTGGGATCTGCAGGTGCCCTAGCTGCTGTGTGGGCTACACCCCTGCCCCTATCATGGTCTCTACCGCGACCTCGGCCTCTCGCGGCCGTAACTGGTCGTACTGGTGGCTGTCCGTCCTGATCGGTAGCACGTGTCCTCACCATCTGTCAGAGAATAGAATAACAGAAGTTTAGTTATCAGAATCAATAGATTCGCACGATAAGAATTCAAGAATGTGAAGTTTTCCTAAGGGTTCGACAGCCTCTCGAAGATAAGTACAAACGTCTCCGTACCGATTCGCAAGACTCTACTAAACCTGCCCATGACTCGTGAGACCTATGTAATAAGGGCTCTGACACCAACTTGTCACGACCCAAAACTAAACCCTGTCATCATGGCGTCTATCAAGGTACTAGGCAAGCCGGCACACTTCCAAAACACTTCGATATTTCATTAAAAGACAAGTTAAAGCTTTTTCATACTAAAAACTTCATAAAAGAGTTCAACTCAAAAACAAAATGAGGAAAGATAGCCCGACATTGGGGTGTCACAAAGTCATGAGCATCTACAACTGGTCTAGAATCAAAGTTTACAGTAATCCGTCAAATGACATAAAACAGAAAGAAAGACAACAATGAAAGGAGAGCCAAGGGCTGCGGACGCTGGCAGCTACCTCGTAGATCTTCGAGCACTCAAACACGCACGAGATCAACGATCCCTGCGACCGGTCTCACCTGGATCTGTACACAAGGTGCAGAGAGTAAAGTGAGTACTTCCAACTCAGTAAGTAACAGAAATAAATAGGGAATTGAGAAGTAGTGACAAGCTATGCAAATATAGTTATCTCAACATCTTTCAAATAGGAAAAGTCATGCATTCAAATTCATTAGTTTATGTCACGTCAGTTCGTGCTCAAGTAAACCAGGCATCAAGTTATCAGAAATTTGTGCAACAAGAGCAAGTAAGAAGAGGTGCAACAATTAACTAAAAGCAAGTACAACCTCTCATGGCAACAATCACTCATCTAATCTCAATAGCTCAATCACTCGGCTCTCAGCCCTCAATAATCATACTCAATAGGTACTTGCGCTCAGTGGGGGTGTGCATACTCTGAAGGGGCTCCTTCAGCCCAAGCGCTATATCGCTGCAGCGTAAAGCCCAATCCAATATATAAACAACCATAAGGCTCGTTGCGGTGTGCAACCCGATCCAATATAAATAATCAGCCCGAATGCTAGTTGTGGCGTGCAACTCGATCCAATATAAACATATATATATAGCCCTGAGGCACGTTTCGGTGTGCAACCCGATCCATATACACTCATATAGCTCACAACTCAGCACTCAGGCCCTATCTCAGTCACCAACCTCACCAGTCCTTTGGGCTCTCAGAAAACATAAAATTAGCCCAGACAAAGATAATAACATGTATCTATGATAAATAGGAGGGGACGGAGGTAAAATGTGCAAGTAATATCATGACTGAGAACAAAACATCAATTAGCAGTTAATTCAGCAAGTACACGACCTCACGGGTCTCAACAGTGATATCACAAGGCCTAAACAGGATTTCTAACATGAACTGCTGTCAATTTCCATGAAAATAGAGGGAACACGTATTAAACAGTAGGCTAATCGATTCTACAGTCTCAAGGGATGGACTAAGTCACAATCCCTACGGTGCACGCTCACACGCCCGTCGCCTAGCATGTGAGTCACCTCCAAAATAGTCATACGACACGATATCCGGGGTTTCATACCCTCAGGACCAAATTTATAACCATTACTTACCTCAATCCGAGCACAATCCTACTCCGCGATGCCTTTGCCTATCGAACCGGCCTCCAAACGTCCAGAATCTAGCCAAAAGTAATACAACACAATCAATATATGCCAAGGAATCAATTCCACAAAACAAACCACTGAATTGGACCCAAATCCTGAAATAGACTCAAACACGGTCCACGGGCCCACGTCTCTAAATCTGACAAAATTCAAAAAACTAGAAAGCCCATTCATTTACGAGTCTACCCATACCAATTTCACCAAAATCCAACATCATTTGGTCCCTCAAATCCCCAAATTACTCTCTCTAAAATCCAAGCCCTAACCCCTAATGTCCACTTCAAAACTCCACTAATTAGGTGGGAAATCAACGGGAAAACACCATAGCAAAAGATAATAGATCTCAATCAACTTACCTTACAGACTATCCATGAATCCCCTTCGAAAATCCTCCCAAAAAGCTCCAAAGTCCGTGTTCAAAATGGTGAAAATGAGCAAAAGTTCGCGAAGTCTTCTATTTATCGGTTCTGCCCAGGCTTTTCGCACCAATGGCTCAATATGCGCACCTACGGTGCCGCTTCTGCGCAAAAATCTCCGCATTTGCGGAAAATCACTTAAAATCCCTGGACCGCTTCTGCGCCTCTAGACCGCATCCGCGATCATCGCAGGTGCGGAATTGACATCGCACATGCGGACCGACGCACGTACCTGGCCCTCTCTTCCTCTTCTGCGACCCTCGTAGGTGCGGGAACTTCATCGTACCTGCGCCTTCTGCCCAGCTCCTCCAATCCTGCATCTGCAATCCCCTACTCGCTTATGCGGGCTCGCACCTGTGGCTCCCACTCCGCAGGTGCGGTTATGATAGCTGAGTTCCAACTTCAAACTTGATCCGTTAACCACCTGAAATACATCTAAGGACCTCGGGACCTCACCCAAACGTTCCAACAATTCATATACCAACATATGAACTAGGTCGAGCCTTTGAATCACTCAAAACAACATCAAAACACCAAATTACCCTTGGATTCAAGCCTAAGAACTTCTAAATTTTCAAATTCCGCAAACGACGCCGAAACCTACCAAACCACGTCCGAATGACCTCAAATTTTACACACACGTAACAAATGACATCACAAACCTATTCCAACATCCAGAAATCAATTCTTACCTCGATATAAGATTTTCCACTGCCGACTGAAATCGCCAAATTTCCAGCATTCGCCAATTCAAGCCTAATTCTACTACGGACCTCCAAAACACATTATGAATGCGCTCCCAAGTCCAAAATAACCTAACGGAGCTAACAGAACCATGAAAATTCAAATTCAAGATCATTTACACATAAGTCAACATCTGGTTGACTTTTCCAACTCAAGCTTTTCACAAAATAGACTAAGCGTCTTAAATCCTCTCTGAAGCCACTCCATACCCGAGCCAACTGACCCGACATATCATAATATAGCTGAAGAAAACAAAAGGAGCAGGAAATAGGGGAACGAGGCTATAACTCTCAAAATGACCGGCCGGGTCGTTACAGTAATATCACTCTGAAGATCGTTGTCATAACCCAATTTTCCTCTAAGGATGTCGTGATGGCACCTAGTCTCTACGACTAGGTAAGCCTAACAAATAATAATGATTAAGCATATATAACTTAACAAGTCACTGAAAATCAACTGAATAATAGACAAAAGCCTCGCGAAGGCAAAATATCACAATACACACCCCAAAACCGGTGAAACTAAATCATAAGCTCTACAGAATTCAACTAGAGTACTACTACATCACTGTCCGGAAGAAAATGCAATAGGAAGTAAAATAGAGAAGGTGACTCTGAAGCTTGCTGACGTGGAGCAATTATACCTTGAAGTCTCCCAAGCAGCAGCTACAACAATCCTCTATCGACCGGCGTGAGCAGACGTACCTAGATCTGCACAAAAATATGTAGAAGCGTAGTATGAGTACACCACAACAGTACCCAGTAAGTATTGAGCCTAACCTTAGTAGAGTAGGGACAAGACCATGTCAAGACACTTACTAGGATATAAAATAGACAGTACGAAATTTTAATAGGGATATGAAATGGAGAGTGAAGAAACAACTAATACGAAAAAATAATAGCAATAACTAGTACCGGAAATTGACAATAGAAATAATGTTAAGGAAGCAACTAAAGTGCTACAAGGATCATGTATGGGCAACAACAGCTTGAACAAATAAGAATTTACCCAACAAGATATAATTTCCATCAAAAACACCTTGCAACATGAAACGCAAGGCAAGAATCACAACGAGGTACCACCTCGTGTATAATGAAATCAAAACTGAGGTACCGCCTCATATAATCAAGAATCACAATCGAGGTACCGCCTTGTATAATCAAGAATCACAACCGAGGTACCGCTTCGTATTCACTTTTCTCAATTTAAAACACAATCTTTCCTTATACCGCCGCGTGAGCCTTACATTTGAAAAGAGGTTTTCATAAATAGTTTTCACGAAATAGCTACACGCACTTGAGCCCCCTTATAACGCCGCGTGGCTTCACGTAGTTCCCCTCCAAGCAACACGCATGTAAGTCCCACCTTATACCGCCGCATACACATCAACCCAAGCCTTATACCGCCGTATGCACTCAATATCATATCACAATAACAATTTGCACCACAAGTGCCCATATATCTGTAATGACTCGACCGGCTGTTTTGAGAATTAGCGTCCTGTTTGGAAGCTTAAGGTCTCAAGCAGCTTCATATTGTGTATTATGACTTGCATGTGTGATCGAGTTTGGTTTTCGGATGATTCGAGATTGATTTGGAAGAATAATTCTTGTTTTAGAAGCTTAAGTAAAAAGAGTTGACAGGAGTTTTGAATTTTATGTAGATGACTCCGGAATGGTATTTTGATAATTTCTACGGCTTCATATGGTGATTTTAGACTTAGGCCTATGTCCGGAATTGGATTTGGAGGTCCGTAGGTTAATGTGATGCATTTCGGCGAAAACTGGAAAGTCAAAGTTTTAGAAGGTTGAGAGGCTTGATCGGGAGTTGACTTTGTTGATATCGGGCTCGGATTGTAATTCCAAGAGTTGGATTAGATCCGATGTGTCATTTGGACTTACATGCAAAATTTGAGGTTATTCCGATTGATTTGATATGTTTCGGTACGAGTTGTAAAATCTGAAAATTCATAAGTTCATTAAGTTTGATTTGAGGTGCGATTCGTGGTTCTGATATTACTTGATGTGATTTGAAGCCTCGAGTAGGTTCGTATTATGTTATGGAACTAGTTGGTATGTTAGAACGGGGCCCTAGGTGTGTTCGGACGAGTTTCGGACCATTTTGGAGTATGTTGTGTGAGGCTGGTTTAGCCAGAGATCTGGTGTAGTCGCACCTGCGGACCATTGGGCGCATGTGCATTGCTCGCAGGTGCGGAGGAAAGGAACGCAGACGCAGAAGCTGGGCTGGATGAAGAAGACCGCAGAAGCGAATGCTTGGGCACATCTGCGCAACCGTAGAACGCATCCTGGGGTCGCAGAAGCAACAATGGCCCATGTAAGCAACTTCCGCAGGAGCATATTTTTTGTCGCTGGAGCGGATATCGCAGAAGCGACCTACTGACTGCAAAAGCGAGATTTTCTGGGCAGAATGTTAAAAGTGGTGGGTTGGCTATTTTACATCAATTTTTGAGTTAGAAGTTGCGATCTTGGGCGATTTTGGAGGGATTCTTCATGTATTTGATTGGGGTAAGTGTTCATTTTCCGAAATTGATTACATTTCATGATTCTGTAATTATTTTTTTCATTAAATTAGTGAATTGAATGAAAGAAAATAGTTATTTTTGTAAAATCTTTCAAAAATATAAAATAAGGATTTGAAGGGCGTTTCGATATCGGTTGTGGCATGCAGGTACTTTTGATACGAGTTGATATGTTGTGTTGTTGTGATGATAGCAGATGTGAATTGTTGTGTGGTTGGGTTGTTGTTATGCGAAGTATACGGGTGGCATTTCACCGTTGCTGTTATACGGGGCATAAGAAATGCATCTCACTGTTGTTGAATGTACTGAGTGATATGGGCTACTATTATGTTATTGTCCGGGTGGAGTGATAAGGGTGGCTACTACGCGGAGTGATAAGTGTGGCTATTACACGAAGTGATACGGGTGGTTATTAAACGGAGTGATACGGGTGGCGATAGGAGAGATAAGGGTGGCTAATGATATTGTCAGGGTGGAGTGATACGGGTGGCTATGAGAGAGATAAATGTGGCAAATGTCAGGGATGATGTGTGATGGTTTGGAGACATTGTGTTGGTGAAATTTGTGTGATGGTGTGATTTTCCTTGTATTTGTCATACACCTTGCGTGACTTGTTTTGTTGCTTCGATGAGATATTTGATGTCCTTGATATTACTTGTCGACTTGGGCTGCAGTAGTACAGTCGCACAAGCATACACTGTAGCATGCCACGTATACTATCTCATGAGTATGAAACTTGACATTTATTGATCACAATCCATGTTTTCTTGTATTATTCGTTTTTCATGTTGCTATTATGCCTGTGATCATGCCGAGCAGATTGTGATTGTGAGCATGTGATCATGTTGGGCAGATTGTGATTGTGAGCCTGTAACCATGCCAGGCGTATTGTGATTGTGAGCCTGTGACTAAGCCAAGCGGATTATGACTGTGAGCCTGTGAGTGGATTGTGATTTTGGCACGTGAGTTGCCAGTGTGGCTGTGATTTGAGATGTGGGCACGAGGTTGAGACCCGGGACTTGTGTGTCACGACCCCAATCCCGGTCGTGATGGCGCCCAACACTAATGCTAGGCAAACCCGACCAATTTAAATACTCTTAACCCAAATACGCAATCCGTTAACAAATAATACGATTAAAATAGCAAATATCAAGGTTCCAATCCGAAACTAAATAAAATAGTACGGAAAATAATAACGAATATCCAAACATTCCCCAATAGATCTGGAGTGTGACGACCCAAAGGGGTCATCACCGGACTTCCTCCTATCTCCGTGCTTCCGAGGCCTTGAAAACCTTGCTTTTAGTTGCCTCGATTTGCGTGCGCAGTCCGGGCGTGAAGCCGCAAAGCGTTTATGTTGAAATATGTGAACTTTGTGAAAAATTTGAAGAATTTTGATATTAATATTGCTAAAGTTGACTTTGGTCAACATTTTTGGTAAACTGACCCGGACCCGTGATTTGGCGGTCCCGGAGGGTCCGTAGAAAAATATGAGACTCGGGCATATGCCCGGAGTCGAATTTCGAGGTCGAGAGCCCGAGAAATAAATTTTTCTGTGAAATTGTTTTTCTGAAATTCTTAAGGAAAATGGAAATGAAAATTGATTAAAAGACTATGGTATCGGGCTCGTATTTTTGTTCCGACACCCGGTACAAGTCTTAAATATGTGTTAAGCGCTTTCTGTAAAGTTTGGTCGAAATCGGACGTCATTTGACGTGTTTCGGACCTAAATATCTAAAGTTAGAAGTTTAAGAAGTTTGAAATGAAAATGATGATTTTGAGGCTTGATCCATTGAATTTGATGTTATTTTGGCGATTTGATCGCTCGAGTAGGTTATTGAGTTAGTGTGTGTGTTTGGTTAGGAGCCCCGAGGGCCCGAGAGTGCTTTCGGAGGTGTTTCGGGATGTTTTGACTTAGGAAAACATAGCAGAAATTCTGCAACTTTTTGCCCAGTGATTTCCTCTGACGCGATCGCAATCTTCAGCCCGCGATCGCTACCTTTGGCTCTTTACTCTTTCGCGTTCGCGTACTTGATCACGCGATCGCACTGCCTTAGCATTTCCTTCAATGCGTTCGCACCAGTAGGTTTGCGTTCGCATAGACCAAGTTTTGGAACCCCCCCCCCCAGTATTCCCTTACGCGATCGCATTACAACCCACGCGATCGCGTTGACCATTCTGTGTAACCCTTCGCGATCGCATCCCTACATCCGCGATCGCGTGGGGCAAATTCGCCTAGTTATTTTGAAGCCTAAAAACAGAACCAGTGACGGGATTTCTCATTTTTTTTCACACGAGCTCTTCTCTTAAACCCTCCATAGACGAAATTCAAGCTCTCCTTCCTCCATAACTCTTTGGGTAAGTAATCTTAACATCATTCCCTTATTATTTCTTCATCTAATTACTAATTTCCTAACCCTAAATCATGAAATCAAGTAGAAATTAAGGGTTTTGGGTAGAGTTAGGTTTTTGGGAATTTTGGGTGATTCAACCTCAATTTGGGGTCGAATCTTGAAACAAATTGTGTATTTGAACTCGTGGGGTTATGGGTGATTGGGTTTTGGTCCGAGCCTCGTGTTTGGACCATGTGGGACCGGTGTCGAATTTTGGTGTTTTTGGAAGAATGATAGGAATTCCATTTCTAGGCTATGAGATTATGTTTTTGAGCCCTTATTGATATTATTGAACAAATTATGACTAGATACCGTTGTTTCGGAGTCGGATTGTAGAGGAAAGGCGGTAATTGAGGATTGATTGCTATTCTTCGGACCGAGGTAAGTGTTTGTTCTAACTTTGGCTTGAGGGAATAGGATTAGGATGTTAATTGCTACTTGCTAAATGTGGAGTACGATGTATAGGCATGGTGACGAGTATCTATACATCGGCGTCTAGCATGACCGTGAGTCTTAATTGCTTTTAATTCGAATGATGTGACACCACTACCTTGTCTAATGAATAAATTTTCATATAATGTGAACGGTTGAGGAAAAATTGTGATTGGTATATTTTGGAGCGTTGGCTCGAACAAGAATGTGATAGTTGAGAAAGAAATGATCCAAAAGAGGATGTGCTGTGATTATTCCCTTGTCGGGACGTGTAGACTATTATTATGTACTCTCCCTTGTCGGGATATTTGGGCTGTTAGCTGTACCCTTGCTGGGTTAAAGTGTTATGTTGTCGAATTCCCCTAATGGGGCCTTCTTTACAAAGTCAGATATTTTGAATTATAATATGGGATCGTGTGGCACGCCGACCACTTATATATTAAGAAATGGGATCGTGTGGCACGCCGACCACTTATATATTATGAAAATGGGATCGTGTGGCACGCCGTCCACTTATATATTAAGAAATGGGATCGTGTGGCACGCCGACCACTTATATATTATGAAAATGGGATCGTGTGGCACGCCGTCCACTTATGAATTAAGAAATGGGATCGTGTGGCACGCCGTCCACTTATGAATTAAGAAATGGGATCGTGTGGCGCGCCGACCACTTATATATATATGAGCTATGATGTTGAGATAGTTTCGTCGTTATATCCATTGATCTGTATTCGCTGTATTTTTTTTCCGAGCATGCCCCCTTCCCCTTTTTAGTTGATATTCTCTGTTGTTATTTTCCGTTGCCTTGTATATATTTATCTGCACAGGTTGTTTTTGGTAGGCCCTGTCTAGCCTCGTCACTACTTCGCCGGGGTTAGGCCAGGCACTTACCAGCACATGGGGTCGGTTGTGCTGATGCTACACTTCTGTGCTTTTTGCACAGATCATAGTACCGGAGCAGGAGCCTTTGGTCAGTAGTAGGAGCATTGGGAGCTTACTTCAGTCCGGAGATTCCGAGGTAGCTTGCTGGCGTCCGCATGGCCTGGAGTCTCTCTTATCTCTGTCTTTCGTTTGATTACCCTTGTATCGGATCAAACAGTGATGTATTCTCATTCAGACCTTGTATTTAGCTTTCAGTAGTAGTTCGTGAGTTAGTGACACCAGATCTAGGTAGGGGTGTATGTGAAATTCCGTACTTGGTTTCTGTTATTTATGTTTCGAGATTTCCGCTTTTATGTTAATTGCCTCGTTCTTCCTTTGTTTTGCTAATGATAATGAGAAAAGTGTTAAATTAATTGGCTTGCCTAGCTCCTATCAGTAGGCGCCATCACGACTCCCGAGGGTGGGAAATCCGGGTCGTGACATGGAGTCACGAGTCTAGAGCCTCTAGATGTAACAGAGTACTATATCCATAGTAATAAAGAAGTCTAGGATATGGAAAGATAAATGAAATAAAGGGGAGGAGTCGGGTCCTGCGGACGTCAGGCAGCTACCTCAACAACTCCTGAAAATAAACTTCACGAAAACAGCAAACAGCTCCACTAAGTCTCCGGAGCACCTGAATCTGCACACATGGTGCAGGGAGTAAAGTGAGTACTTCCAACTCAGTGAGTAATAAACATATATAATGGCTGAAAGTAAGAAATCCCGAAATATTACAATATAAAGCTATAATCGACGATTCAGCACGTTAAACGATGAAACAACAACAGACAATGACAATTAAGACCAACAGATATAAAATGCATGAATGCAATGCAATGCACATGACCGCTGCGGCGCGCAGCCGATCCATTTGGGTAACCGCGCTCACTGTGGGGGTTCAGACTCCGGAGGGGCTCCTACAGCCCAAGCGCAATATTATAGTAACATTCGCTGCGGCGTACAGCCCGATCCACACTCAGTCCAGATATATATATGCATGCAAGCCACTCGGGCACAGTCAAATTATTCATTTTAGTTTCAATTATTAGGAATTATAGAGCTAAATGTTTAAACCTTTATTTATGTACTAGTCATTTCGAGGCAGTGTCTAACTCAGGACTGATATCATGAAATATACTAAGCATCATGAAAATAGTGATAAGGATCCCTGAAGGATGCACATGATAGGCACAAAGCCCCAAACAATTCATAAAATCCAAGTTGGATGATTACCAAACAATTTCTAGTCAAGAACGCAGTACGAACATAATTCGGAACGGACTAGGTCACAATCCCCAGTCACAATCGACCCTGCACTCGTCATAGAGTACGTGTCTCGCCTCAATATAGCGTCACAATGTGATATACCGGGGTTTCAAACCCTCAGGTCATCATCTACATCTATTACTCACCTCAAGCCGGCCACAAGTCTAGTTCGCTATGCTTTTGCCTTTCGAATCAACCTCTTTGCACGTCGAATCTGATTAAAACCACAACGAATACATTACAATAGGCTAAAGAAACATAACCCAATCGAAAAGACTTGAAAAACACCAAAATTCACTAAGTTGGCAAAACCCGAGCCCCGGGCCTACTTCTCGAAAAATTACGAAATTTACATCACTGGATTCCTCGTCTCGCCACGAGTCTACACATACCAATTTTACCAAAATCGGAGTTCAAATGCCCTTTCAAAATTCATTTTTACATCACAGCTTTCCAAGCCCTAGCTTGATCCGCTTTTGATGAATTTTCCACAATTTACATGTAATTTCTACCATAAACTCGAATAATCAGGCCAAGAGACTTACCTCCAATTGATTCTCAGTCAAAACCCTCAAAAATCCTCGCCCAATGCTCTCCAAGTCGCTTAAAAATGGTGGAAACTACCTCTTGTTCGCGGATGAAATAAATCCTTTAAACCTTTCTGCCAACAGCGATTTTCGCTTATGCGGTCCCGCTTCTGCTTGTGCGGGACCGCTTCTGCGGCCAAAAATCCGCTTATGCGGTCTTCACTTAAAAACCCGGACTTCGCTTATGCGACTCGAACTCCGCTTCTGCGGTTCCCTCAAAACCGCTTCTACCGTACAATGTCCGCTTATGCGGACCCGCTGAAGCGACCAACTTCCGCTTATGTGGAACTACCCTAACCCACACCTGGCCGCTTCTGCGATCGCTCACCCGCTTCTGCAGAACCGCAACAACAGACTTGAAGCAAACTTCAAAACTCTCGTTCAACCACCCGAATTCACCCCGAGGCCCCCGGGACCTCAACCAAAAACACCAGTACATCCTAAAACCTCATTCAAACTTGTTCTCATCCTCAAAACACATCAAACAACGCTAAAACCATCAAATCACATCGAATTCAAGCCTAAGATTCTTAAAAACTTCCGAATTACGCATTCGATCAAAAACCCGACCAAAACACCTCCGAATGACCTGAAATTTTGCACACATATCTAAAATCACCTAACGGAGCTACTGCAACTCTCGGAACTCCATTCCGACCCTCGGATCAAAATCTCACCTATCCACCGGAATTCGCCAAAATGCCAACTTTGCCAATTCAAGCCTAATTCTACTCCGGACTTCCAAAATCGCTTCCGATCGCACTCCTAAGTCACAAATCACCTCCCGAAGCTAACCGAATCACCGAAATTCACATCCAAGCCTTCTAACTAATAAGTCAACATTCGGTTGACTTTTCCAACCCAAACCTTCCTTAAAGGGACTAAGTGTCTCATTTCCTATCCAAACCAATTCAATTCAACTCTAACTCACCCGTTGCTGATAATAAAACATGAAAGAGCAATAAATGGGGGGAAACAGGGCTGTAATACATGAGACGACGGGTAGGGTCGTCACATCCTCCCCAACTTAAACAAACGCTCGTCCTCGAGTGGGTCGAGAAGCATACCTGAGGTCTCAAATAGGTGAGGATATCTGCTCCGCATCTCCTGCTCAGTCTCCCAAGTAGCTTCCTCTACGGGCCGACCTCTCCACTACACCTTTACCGAAGCTATATCCTTTGATCTCAATCTCCGAACCTGACGACCCAAAATAGCCACTGGCTCCACATCATAAGTCAAGTCATCATCCAACTGAACCGTGCTGAAGTCTAACACATGGGACAGGTCCCCAACATACTTCCGGAGCATAGAAACATGAAATACCGGGTGAACTCCCGACAAGCTGGGTGGCAAAGCAAGCATGTAGGCCACCTCCCCAACTCTCCTAAGTATCTCAAAAGGACCAATGAACCGTGTACTCAACTTTCCTTTCTTTCCAAATCTCATAACGCCCTTCATAGGCGAAACCTTCAACAAAACCTTCTCGCCCACCATGTAGGATACGTCTCGAACCTTCCGGTCCGCATAACTCTTCTGACGCGACTGAGCTGTACGAAGTCTCTCCTGAATCGCTTTCACCTTCTCTAAGGCATACTGAACCAACTCTGTCCCCAATAGTCTAGCCTCGCGGGGCTCAAACCAACCAACCGGAGATCTACAACGTCTCCCATATAAGGCCTCATACGGTGCCATCTGAATGCTGGACTGATAGCTGTTGTTGTACGCAAACTCTGCAAGTGGCAAGAATTCAGCCCAAGAACCTCCAAAATCAATAACACAGGCACGCAACATGTCCTCCACTATCTAAATGGTACGCTCGGACTGCCCGTCTGTCTGGGGATGAAATGTTGTGCTCAGCTCTACCTGTGTACCTAATTCTTGCTAAAAAGTCTTCCAGAAATGGGAAGTAAACTGAGTACCCCTATCCGAGATGATAGAAACTGGGACCCCATGCAACCTAACAATCTCCCGGATGAAAATCTCTGCCAACCGCTCCAAAGAATAGGTAGTACACACCGAAATGAAGTGCGCGGACTTGGTCAGCCGATCCACAATCACCCAAATCGAATCAAACTTCTTCGAGGTACGAGGGAGACCACTCACAAAATCCATAGTAATCCTCTTCCACTTCCACTCGGGAATATCTATCCGCTGAAGTACACCACCGGGTTTCTGATGCTCATATTTGACCTGCTGACAGTTGAGACACCGAGCTACATAACTCACTATATCTTTCTTCATTCTCCTCCACCAGTAGTGCTGCCTCAAATCCTGATACATCTTCGTGGCACCCGGATGAATGGAATACCGCGAGCTGTGGGCCTCCTCTAATATCAACTCCCGGAGCCCATCCACATTAGGCACGCAAATCCGCTCTTGCATCCTCATCACGCCATCATCATCAATAGTCACATCTCTGGCGTCATCGTGCTGAACCCTGTCCTTAAGGAAAAGCAAGTGTGGATCATCATACTGGTGCTCTCTGATGCGGTCATATAAGGAAGACCGAGAAACTACACAAGCCAACACCCGACTAGGCTCCGAAATGTCTAACCTCACCATCCGATTGGCCAACGCTTGAACATCCAAAGGGCCTCTCCCCAACTGGAATGTACGCCAAGCTACCCATACTGACCGCCTTCCGGCTTAACGCATCGGCCACTACGTTGACCTTCCCCGGATGATACAAAATGGTAATATCATAGTCCTAGAGTAACTCAAGCCACCTCCGCTGCCTCAAATTAAGATCCTTCTGTTTGAACAAATGCTGAAGGCTGCGATGATCAGTATACACCTTACAAGATACGCCATATAAGTAGTGCCTCCAAATCTTCAACGCATGAACTATGGCAGCCAACTCCAAATCATGTACGGGGTAGTTCTTCTCATGAGGCTTCAACTGACGAGAAGCATATGCAATAACTCTACCCTCCTGCATTAACACACATCCGATACCAACTCTCGAAGCGTCACAATACACAGTGTAAGAACCTGAGGCTGATGGCAAAACTACCACTGGAGCTGTGGTCAAAGCTGTCTTGAGCTTCTAAAAGCTCTCCTAGCACTCGTCTGACCATACGAATGGTGCACCCTTCTGCGCCAACTTAGTCAAGGGCGAAGCAATAGAGGAAAAACCCTGGACGAACCGGCGATAATAACCTGCCAAACCGAGGAAACTTCGAATCTCCGTGGCTGAGGACGGTCTGGGCCAACTCTGCACCGCCTCTACCTTCTTTGGGTCAACCTGAATACCATCACTGGACACCACGTGTCCCAGAAAAGCTACAGACTCAAGCCAAAACTCACATTTGGAGAACTTTGCATAAAGCTTCTCCTCCCTCAACCTCTGTAACACCACTCTCAAGTGCTGAGCATGCTCCTCCTGGCTACGCGAGTACACCAGGATATCATCAATAAAAACGATAACAAATGAATCCAGATACGACCGAAATACGATGTTCATCAAGTGCATGAACGCGGCTGGGGCATTAGTCAGCCCAAAAGACATAACTAGGAATTCATAATGCCCATATCTAGTCCTGAAGGCAGTCTTCATAATATCCGAATCCCTGATCTTCAGTTGGTGATAGCCTGAACGGAGATCAATCTTCGAGAATACCCTTGCCCCCTAGAGCTGGTCAAACAAATCATCAATACGAGGTAGTGGATACTTGTTCTTCACTGTCACCTTGTTCAACTGTCTGTAATCAATGCACATCCTCATCGTGCCATCTTTCTTCTTTACAAATAGCACCGGTGCACCCCACGGTGACACACTAGGACGAATAAACCCCTTATCTAGGAGTTCCTGAAGTTGATCCTTTAGTTCTTTCAACTCTGCTGGTGCCATGCGATACGGAGGAATAGAGATGGGCTTAGTGCCCGGTACCAGATCAATACCAAAATCGATGTCCCTGTCCGGTGGCATGCCCGGCAGGTCTGCTGGAAACACATCAGGGAAGTCCCTCACGACGGGGACGGAGTCAAGACTAGGAGTCTCAGCTCCAATATCTCTCACGAAAGCCAAATAAGATAGACAACCTTTCCCAACCATCCGCTGGGCCTTTAGAAAAGAAATCACCCTGCTGGGAACATAATCAGTCGTACCACGCCACTCGATCCTCGGAATACCCAGAATAGCCAACGTAACTGTCTTAGCATGACAGTCCAGAATAGCATGGTACGGAGATAACCAATCCATACCCAGAATAACATCAAAATCCACCATGCTTAACAGCAATAAGTCAACTCGGGTCTCCAGACCCCCAATAGTCACTAAACAGGATCGGTATACATGATCTACAATGATAGTATCACCCACCGGGGTAGATACGTGAACAGGCAAAGCAAGACAACCTCGGGTAGTACCCAGGTGATGAGCAAAATATGAAGATACATAGGAATAGGAAGATCCGGGATCAAATAAGACAGAGGCATCTCTGTGGCAGACTGAGATAATACCTGTGATAACAGCATCTGAGGCAATGGCGTCCTTCCTGTCTGGAAGAGCATAGAATCGAGCCTGACCACCACCAGTCCGGCCTCCACCCCTAGGGCGGCCCCTGGCTACCTGACCTCCACCCCTAGCTGACTGGACGGGTGCTGATGAAACAGGAGCAGAAGATGAGGGCTGATCCCTCTGCTGCGACTGACTACCACGACGCCGAGGACACTGTCTCCTCATATGACCGAACTCACCGCACTCGTAGCAACTACCCGGCGCTGGAGAAGGGGACTGATGGAAACCCCTCGCTGCTGAAGAACCCTGGGCTGAAGAGGCAGGTGTAGAGCTCTGAGCTGGAAGGGCACTAAGTGAAGTCTGGCCCTGCTGAAATCCCTGATGACCACGGCCTGAAGAGGCCCCACTGTACTCTGGACGACCTGACTGAGGAGGCCTGAAGGAACGGCCTCTGCCACGCTGGAACTGGCCCCTAGACGGAGCACCACTGAAATTACCTGAACCTCGAGGCCTCTTTGCCTCTCTCTCCTCACGCTCCCGACGGCGAACCGTCTCAATCTCTCGAGCCATGTCAACTACCTCCTCAAACGAGGCACCCATAACCCTCTCTCTGGTCATCAAAATGCAGAGTGAATAGTTGAGGCCATCCACGAACCTCCTAATCCTTTCCCGATCTGTCGGGATCATCCAAGTAGCATGCCGAGCTAGCTGCGTGAATCTCAACTCGTACTGGGTCACAGACATGTCCCCCTGAACCAACCACTCGAACTGACGACGCAGCTCCTCCCTGTGAGACTGCGGTACGTACTTCTCCAGAAAGACAGTGGAGAACTACTGCCATGTAAGGGGCGTTGCACCAACCGGCCTACGCCTCTCGAAGTCCTCCCACCAGGTGAATGCAGGCCCTGAGAACTGGAAAGTAGTAAAAGCCACACCACTCGACTCTAAGATCCTTGCATTGCGAAGCATATGCTGACACTTACCCAGAAAACCCTGGGCATCCTCGCCCTCAGCACCGCTGAACCTCGGCGGCTGAAGCCTGCCGAATCTCTCAAGGCGACGCTGATCATCGTCCGGCATAGCTGGAGCCTCAAAGGCTGCAACTGGTGCAACTGGAGCAACTGGAGCAACTGGCGGAGCTATTGCTGCTTCAGGTGTTTGAAGTCCCTGGGCAGCCTGCTCAGGTGTGTGAGCAACTGGGGTCTGATGTCCTCCCCCGGTCTGTGAAGCAGCTGTTGCGGTAGAAGCTGAGACTTCCTGAGCCAGGCCAGTGCAAACTGATAGTATCTGTGCCAAGGTCTCCTGGAGACCAGGAATAGCAATAGGCACTGCTGGTGCCTGCACAGGTGCTGCTGGGACCTCGACAACTGGAGTCTGGTCCTGAACTGTGGCAGCTGGTGGGTCAGCGGGTGCTGTCTCTGCTGCCCTACCTCGACCACGACCGCGTCCACGGCCTCTAGTGGGTGGTACTGGTGGTCGACCATCACGTCCGGTAGCACGAGTTCTCACCATCTGCGGGAGAATAGAATACATAGATTTAGTTCTCGAATCACAAAGCCGCACGACAAGAATTTCAAGAATATGGAGTTTTCCTAAAGGTTCTGCAGCCTCTCGAGGAGAAGTACAGGCGTCCCCGAACCTTTCCGCGAGACTCTACTAAACCGGCTCATGACTTGCGAGGCCTAGTAACTTAGGCTCTGATACCAACTTGTCACGACCCCAATCCCGGTCGTGATGGCGCCCAACACTAATGCTAGGCAAGCCCAACCAAATTAAATACTCTCAACCCAAACGGACTTCCAAAATACATGCCGAACACGCTCCCAACCCTGAAATCACCTAACGGAGCTAACGGAACCATCGGATTTCCATTCCGAGGTCGTCTTCACACTGTTCCGACTATGGACCACTTTTCACCACTTAAGCTCTCATTTAGGGACTAAGTGTCCCAAAGCTCTCCGAAACTCAACATCGAACGTCCCGGCAAACCAAAATAGCAGAAATGAACTTAGGGGAAGCAGTTAATGGGGGATCGGGGGGTAAATTCTTAAAACGACCGGCCGGGTCGTCACATCCTCCTACACTTAAACATTCGTTCATCCTCGAACGAGCATAGAGAACATACCTGAAGTAGTGAAAAGATGAGGGTAACTGCTGCGCGTATCCTGCTCGGTCTCCCAAGTCGCCTCCTCGGCCGGCTGACCCCGCCACTGAACCTTCACTGAAGCTATGTTCTTTGACCTCAACTTCCTGATCTGCCTGTCCAATATAGCCACTGGCTCCTCAACATTGGATATATCCTTGTCCAACTGGACTGAACTGAAATCCAACACGTGCGACGGATCACCGTGATACCTCCTGAGCATCGAAACATGAAATACCGGATGAACTCCAGCCAAACTGGGAGTTAAGGCAAGCTCGTAAGCAACCTCCCTAACTCGCCTTAAGATCTCAAAAGGGCCAATAAATCTCGAACTCAACTTTCCTTTCTTCCCAAACCTCATAACGCCTTTCATAGGCGAGACCCGAAGCAGAACCCGCTCACCAACCATATATGAAACATCACGAACCTTCTTGTCCGGGTAACTCTTCTGTCTGGACTGGGCTGTACGGAGTCTATCCTGAATCGTCTTAACCTTCTCCAATGCATCCTGTACTAACTCTGTGCCCAATAGCCTGGCCTCACCCGGCTCAAACCAACCCACCGGGGATCTACACCTCCTACCATATAAAGCCTCATACGGCGCCATCTGAATGCTGGACTGATAACTATTGTTGTAAGCAAACTCCGCAGTGGCAAGAAATGATCCCAAGACCCTCCAAACTCAATCACACACGCACGGAGCATATCCTTAAGAATCTGAATAGTGCGCTCAGACTGTCCGTCCGTCTGGGGGTGAAATGTTGTGCTCAACTCCACCCGAGTACCTAACTCCTGCTGCACGGCTCTCTAGAACCGCGATGTAAACTGAGTACCTCTGTCCGAAATGATAGAAACTGGAATACCATGCAGACGGACAATCTCCCGGATATAAATCTCCGCCAACCGCTCCGATGAATAAGTGGTACACACAGGAATAAAATGAGCGGACTTGGTCAACCGGTCCACAATAACCCAAATGGAATCAAACTTCTTCAAGGTCCATGGAAGTCCAGATACAAAATCCATGGTGATGCGCTCCCATTTCCACTTCGGAATCTCTATCTGCTGGAGCAACCCACCCGGGCGCTGGTGCTCATACTTCACCTGCTGGCAGTTGAGGCATCTAGACACATAGCCAACTATATCTTTCTTCATCCGCCTCCACCAGTAGTGCTGCCTCAGGTCCTGATACATCTTCGCGGCACCCGGATGGATAGAATACCACGAACTATGGGCCTCTGCTAGAATCATCTCTCGAAGACCATCAACATTGGGCACACAAATCTGGCCCTGCATCCTCAATACTCCATCATCTCCAATGGTCACATCCCTGGCATCTCCGTGTTGAATTTTGTCCTTAAGGACAAGTAAATGAGGGTCCTCATACTGCTGCTCCCTGATACGATCAAATAAGGAAGACCAGAAAACCACACAAGCTAGAACCCGACTGGGCTCTGAAAGATCCAATCTCACAAACTGGTTGGCTAAGGCCTGAACATCCATCGCCATAGGCCTCTCTGAAGCTGGTAGATATGCCAAACTCCCCAAACTCTCCGCCCGGCGACTCAAGGCATCCGCCACCATATTGGCCTTGCCCGGGTGATACAGGATAGTGATGTCATAATCCTTCAGCAGCTCTAACCACCTCCTCTGACGCATATTGAGATCCTTTTGCTTGAGCAAGTGCTGCAAACTCCGATGATCAGTATAGATCTCGCAAGGCACTCCAATCTAAATACTGATGCCAGATCTTCAAGGCATGAACCAATGG
>NW_017673910.1:0-1813 GCF_001879085.1 Nicotiana attenuata | reverse complement strand
GTTGAGAATATGTGCCTGGAAGGCACTCAGTTACTGAGTTGTGGACTGTGGATGAGTACTCCGGTCAGGATGGTTGTCCTTGTGTGTTATGAGAAGAGGGAAACTAGTATGGACCTTTGAAAGGTTATTGGCTTAGTTTGGTATGATCAGGATCGACTTGAGGTCTATGGATGGGTTTAAATGTGAATATGGGCTCTATGTCAGGCCAGTTGTGTTCGTTTCAGTAATGTGCTCCTTGTGGAGGAGTAGTCAGGGTGTTATTTTGTTGTCAGATATTTCATGTAGGGATATGATGCACCGTGTGAGTTGGGAGGCGGCTTGAGAAACTGCTTATGTGTTGAGGGGCTGCGTAGAGATGATGTTATATGAACAGGATGGCTTTTGAGATTTCAAATTGTATATCGCACCTCAGTTGTGCTTGAGTTTTGTTGCTTATGGCACTATATGTCTCCCGGGGACTGGTATTATGCACCTAGCCTGCTTGTGACCGAAATTTCGATAGTTTTATGTAATGAGCAAATTTAGCTCGATGTGCAATCTCCTTATGTGAGATCTATGTTTGGATCGGGTTGCGCGCCGCAACAGTGTGATGTTGAGTAAAGTTTTCTATATGCTATTTTCGTGCGTCTCGCTTCCTATTTTCTAAGGAAGGTCCGTATTAGTGCGGAAGTTAGGTAATTCCTTCCAGAGTTCATTTTCCTTTGGTATCGCATTCTAATTGGTAGCCTATTGGCACGTTGTGGCATCATATGAAGCTTTTGGTTATGTCTGAGGCGGCTTATTGCCTGAGCGGTTCGTACTGGGTGAGATGGAATCATTGGATTCAGGATCAGTGCAATCTGACTATATGGGATAAATCAAGGAGCAAAGATCACGATTTGGTTCAGAATATGGTAATGTTTCTTGTCAGAAGTATAGACTCAATGATGGGTGACTCGGCAGTTGACTATGAATTTCTGCACATCTCTTCCGTTGTGGCGGTATTGTAAGAGTTAAAGTAAGACCGGTGTGTGTCATGGGGTGCAATGGGAGCATCAGATTCGTGGAATTTCGACTAAGTTGATCAGAAAATGTTATTATGGTCCGGTGAGTAAAATGATGCAGATGCGGTCAAGGTACCGCAGAAGCGAAACCGCATCTGCGGAGAATGGGTCGCAGAAGCGGATGGGAGTACCTTGGAGAGGACCGCAGATGCGGTCAAAGTTCCGCAGAACCGGGACCGCATCTGTGGGTGGCAAGTCGCAGAAGCAAGAAAGGGGTGGCTCAGGAAAGACCGCAGATGCGGCATTTTAACCGCACCTGCGGCACCGCAGAAGCGGCTAAGGAACCGAAGGTGCGGAAACAGCTGGAGCAGTGAGGTCTTTTAAGTTCGGGGTTGAGTTCATTTCAACCCCATTTTTCTTCCATTGGAGTCGATGGGGAGCAGCTTTGAGGTGCCATTTTCGTCACTCATCATGAGGTAAGTAATTTATGCTAGCTTAGAGTTAAATATAAAGTTTATACATGGATTTAGGCAAGGAAATTATGGAAAAATTTAGGTTTTGGTGGAAAACCTAGAAATTGGCATTTCTTCGAATCTGACCACGATATTGAGTATGGAATTTAGTGAAAATTATATATTTGAGTTCCTAAGGTCATGGGTAATCTTTATCTTCAAAAAATTTTGGATTCCGGGCACGTGGGCCCGAGGGCGTTTTGGTCAACTTTTCGATCGGAGTTAGGAATTGCTATAAATTAGATTGTAACGAATATTTGAGCATATATTAATGGATTTGCATAACCGTTGGCTAGTTTTGGAGCGTGGGGCATCAAT
>NW_017673909.1:23428-115742 GCF_001879085.1 Nicotiana attenuata | reverse complement strand
CATTTGATGGAGAGTGGAGGGTACAGCCCTGCTGCGTGGATCCATGGCCTTCCCAGAAGAAAGTTGTAGGATGTGTCCATGTCTAGCACTTGGAAAGTCACCTCAAAGTCCACTGGGCCAATGGTCAGAATTAAGTCGATTTCTCCAATTTTGTCTCTTTTGATACCATCGAAGGCTCGTACGCAGACATTGTTGGGACGAATCCTTTCAGTCCCAATTTCCATACGCTGTAGTGTAGAGAGTGGGCAGATGTCTACCTCAGAACCTCCGTCTACCATGACCCTCTTCACGTAGTACCCTTCACATTTGACAGTTAAGTGCAAGGCTTTGTTATGTGCGGCCCCTTCTGGGGGCAAGTCATTTTTGCTGAATGAAATCTGGTTGATAGCGAAGAATCTTTCCGCCATTCTTTCTAACTGTTCCACAGAAGTTTCAGCTGGCACGTATGCTTCACTGAGGGTCTTCATTAAAACCTTCTGGTGTTCGGGGGATTTCATTAGCAATGATAGCAAGGATACTTGTTCAGGATACTTTCGAAGTTGATCAACCACTTCATAGTCCGCCATCTTCATTTTCTGAAAGAAAGCTTCCGCCTCTTCGGCACTTACAGGTTTTTTAGATGGGAAACGCTTTCTAGTGGCGTTGTTCACTTCTTCCACGTTGGAGTACTTCTCAACAGGGTGATTTTCTTGAAGCTCTCCTGAGATTTCTTTGCCCTTATACGTCACCACTGTTTTATGGTAGTTCCAAGGCACCGCAGCAGGATCTGTCATGGGCTTCTGTGGCGCGCGTCCAATAACCACGGGCTCGTTCAGCCTCGATGGCTTAATTGTCCCCCGCACCACATAAGCTCCCTTGGGCACGTACATTTGGGCTGCCTTGTTCAGTTCAAACCTCCTGGGAGGACTCAAAGTCATCTGCTTTTCATTGCGGCCTCGAGGGACATAGAGAATAGCATCTTTGGTAGGCGTTGCCCCAGTTCCTACTTCAATTTTCTTTTCTGATTTTGGATGGGTGGTTTTGTTCTTTTTCTCCCCTTTGTCTTGCTTCAGGGCAGCTTTTGGTTTTCTCTCTGCGTCAGCAATGGCAATGATAGCTTTTAATGCCGGGTCAAATTCCTTATCCTCACAAATCATCCCGATTACTGGCCCGTTGTTGTGGGCTGGCAATGGGTTATTAGTCACATTGGGGACATCCTCATCCCTTAGCACTATCTTTCCCTGTTCTATCAAGTCCTCCACGGCTCTTTTCAAAGTCCAACAGTTTTCTGTATCATGCCCTTCAACTCCTGAGTGATAAGCGCATCGGGTGCCCCACTGATAGGAGGGTGATTTTGGGTTTTGCCTGTTTGGAGGTACAGGCTACAGCAGACCCATTTGAACAAGCTTTGGAAACAGACTGGAGTAGGGTTCACCGATTGGTGTAAAATTTGGCCTCCTGGGTAGTTCACGAGGACAGAAGTTGTTTTGTGGAGGACGGGGGTTGTAGTGGTTTTGGTGAGGAGGTTGGTTTCTTGGAAATGGAGCTTGGTTTCTGCCGGCTTGTTGCTGAGGCCGGACAAAAGGCTGAGCATTCATGACCGCGTACGGCGGAGGAGCATAGGCCATGTCCTGGTGGGGGTAATAATGCTGGGGGGTCCTTTCTGAAAACATGGGTCTAGGAGTGCGGTGTCTTCTTGCACCCGAGGCCGCCATGGATGTTTCTTCTTTCTTCTTACCCTTTGCCACTCCTCCATACCCGCCTTGAATGGCTTGGGAGGTTGCTCTAATAGCTGACTGGCTCAGAATTCTGCCTGTTTTCAAACCATTCTCCACCATTTCACCGATTTTAATAGCTTCTGCGAATGGTTTACCCATAGCTGACATCATATTTTGGAAATAATCAGCTTCCTGAGCTTGAAGAAACACCGTGACCATTTCAACCTCGTCCATTGAAGGCTTTACTCTCGATGCTTGCTCACGCCATTTGATTGCATACTCCCGAAAACTCTCAGAGGACTTCTTTTTCAGATTTGCCAACGAGTTCCGGTCTGGAGCAATGTCTATATTGTACTGGTACTGTCTAACAAAGTCTCTCGCGAGGTCGTCCCAGATGTGCCATCGAGAGATATCCTGATCCATGTACCACTCGAAGGCGATACCCACCAAACTTTCCCCAAAGTAAGCCATGAGCAATTCTTCTTTTCCTCCAGCTCCTCGCAACTGATTGCAGTATTTCTTAAGATGAGCGATAGGATCACCGTGCCCATCGTATTTTTCGAACTTTGAAGTTTTGAATCCCAGAGGCAAAATGCACATGAGGGAACATGCATAGATCAGTATATGACACACTCTTCTGCCCACTCAAACCCTACATGTTTTTGAGGCTCTGCTCCAGGCTTCTCATCCTCTTTGCCATTTCTTCCTATTCAGGGGTTTTGGGAGTCTTTTCTTGTCCCGTTGTGAACTCAAATGGAGGTGGCTGAGGATAGTTATAAGTGGGAAACTGAGGGGGTTCCATTTGGAATGTGGGTGTTTGGAACGTAAAGGCTGAAGGGTCAAAAGTGGGCCTAGGCAGTGCAGGCTGTGTTGTGGCTGAGCATGGGGGAGCGGTGAAGATATTGGAGGCCGCACCGGACATGAACACCTGGGGGCGAACCTCAGAAGGTGTTCCTACGAAATGAGCCGATATGGTGGGCTGTCCCAATGGGGTATTCGGGTGACTGATGGGAATATTAGAAGTACCCCCTGTTCTAGGGAACAGTTCGGGAAAGCCGGGAATATCACTTGGAGGCTCCCTTCCATTAGTCCATGCATCCCACATTTCCATGACCCTAAGACGTAAGATCCTGTTCTCTTCCGCTGCTGCAGATTCCGAGGCCGGGATGCCCGAGATTGGGCTATCTTCTGGGATGGGATTTGCTGGCAAGGTCATTTCCGAAGACATTTCTATGCTGCCCTTTGATCTAGTAAAATACGGATGCGATGCCAGTTTACCACGAAAAACCAACCACCGTTTCTATAAAAGCTGGACTGATTGTGACAGCAACAAACGGTTAGTTTGAGGCAAATAACAGATAGGTAATCACACGTTGAGGCGTGATGCACCTATACAGTTAAATGTGTTTCTATATGTTTTGCAACGGTTGCATGCGTCATCCCGGCTTTTCCTTATTCTTTCCCATTTTTCTTCTTTCGATTTTTATTTCTCTTTTTGTTTCTCTTTTCTTTTCTTCTCTTGCCCTTTCTCTCATTTTTCATTGCCTCTCTTTTCTTTTTTTTCACTCTCTCTTTTTTCTTTCTTTCTTTTGGTTATGGTCGAATCCTATGGAGATTGCCTACGTATCATGACCCCGTATGAATCAGACCGAGCGTAGTTCTGGAAGTTTAAATGCGAAAAGTAAGGAAACAATTTTGGGAATTTTCAATTTTTTTCATTAATAAAACTTTTATTACAAAAGATGTTGAACTACTCATTTTCTTGGAAAGAAAAACTACAAACAGACTCAAAATGAAGCAAAATACAGACTCGATGCTTGAAAAATCAGGAATACATTAAAGCTTCAACTACTGGGGCCCGCGGGGCATCATTCGGTCTCGCTGCGGGCCTATGTGCGAGACCCCCTTGTAGTCGCTCCAAGTCACTCATAACTTGGCGGACGAAAGTCATCACCGCAGCAAAAAAGGTGGTACGAGTCATGTCCTCGCACGCTTGGCACTTCACGGTAATGTAGTCAGCGATGGTTCTGATCCTTTCTCTAATTCTGCCTTTTTCTTGAAGCAACCGCCCTATCTGCTGGTTCCGGGCTTCTAACACTTGAGAGTCATGAAGGTGCTAATTTTGCAAGTTCTGTATTTCTTCCTCCATTTGAGCCATCAGCTTATAACAATGCTCCCTATCAGCCTTGAAATCTTTAGCCCATTGGGCTGCCTCATTCTCAAGAGTAGTCACCTTTCTTCTGAGGCTAGTGATGGTCCCTTCGTAGTTTCTCTTCATTTGCTGCACAAATCGCGCCCGTTCTTCTGCTTTCTTTGTCCATTGCGCCCGGATTTTTGCTAGATTATCTTCAGACTTTTCCAGGTCTTCTTGGCACTCGAGGACTTTCTTTTTTAGACCACTTATAAGTCTTTCATCAGCCCGACTTCTTTCTTGGTTATTGGCAGCTGTTTTCATCTTTTTGATTTGAGCTTTAAGGGCCTCATTTTCCTGGGTCAGTTTCTTCTTTTCTCCCTCGCCTGCGGCGGCTTGAACACCCTTTTCAAATTGAAGCTCCATGACTTGCCTTTCCAATTGGCTTATTTGGCTCTGTACTCATTCTCCTTAGTCAACCAATCCCATTGCACCTGGGCCCCATCGGTAAACTGTTGGACATGTGGTCTCTTTGCGGGTCTTTCAGGAATCTGGAATCTTTTGCCGAACCAAACCATGTACTTAGGATCCACTTCCCCTCTAGCTCGGTCTCGCACTATGGTCTTAGGTTCAAGAAACCTACACTCATTCCATACTTGGCGAATCTTCCCTTCTAGAAATCCAGCTTTTGGGCCCAGTTCAATGACATGTTTACTCAAGTCTTCATCATTGTGGACGGTTTGAAATCTTCCTAATTGTCGCAAAACCCTGTACGGAGCATAGGGCTGGATGCTCCGGATGCCCATCAAGAGGATAAAAGACACTTCAACTAACATGGAAACTGCTTCAGTGACAGGAAGCCATCCAAATGCCCACTCAATCTTTTCGACAGTCAAGGATCTCAGATGTGCAAGCCAAGCTTCAGTACCCGTAGGGAATTTAATACCTGCTACCCGGCTTTCAAATTCTTCAATGTAGCTCAACCCGGTCAAACCATAATTCATGTACCCAACCCGGTGACAGAGGTGTTCTTGCATCCATAACTGTAGTAACAAATTGCAACCCTGGAAGAACTTTCCCCCTTCCCGACAGATAGTCAAGGCTCTATAGATTTCATATACGATCAGAGGAACCACAGTGCTGTTGGCTTTCTTGATAGCCACATCGATCATTCCAACAAGACCTATCTCTATGTTCCCATCTTTTCGTGGATAGACCATAACTCCCAAGAAGGCTACAATGAAAGCTAAACCCCGCCTTGCTTCCCATTTGTCTTTGTTTCCGGCATGGGTTAGACCAGTGTTTGGCTCTTCAAAACCTCGGGGGTTGCCATATCGATGATACAAGAAATGGAGTGTGAAATACCCTTCTGATAGATTTCCGTCCTGAACATCCCGACTAATACTCAGCAAATCCAGAATTCTGTGGGGAGATATCGGTCTTGGTGACAATGGATATCGGCTTCTAAGATTTCCGTTAAGGCCTGCATAACCCGCAACTTCCTCCAATGTAGGTGTGAGCTCAAAGTCAGAGAAACGGAACACATTGCGAGTCGGGTCCCAGAAAGGTATTAAAGCTTCAATTATGTCCAACCTTGGCTTGACGTTCAATAATCCGACGAGGGATACATTACGGCCTTTTAGCACTTCGGGAAAGAAAATTTTAAGGCTGTGCCCGCTAACCGTTAAAAATGACCCAAGGTGGCTGTTCTTGCAAAAACAGCCTTCCGGCGCCCTTTTGGGGACATTTGGCTTATTTTAGACAAGAATGGCATCTCCTGACTTATTTGTGACAAAAACTAAAATTTTTGTTGTTTTTGGGCTATTTTTGAAAAAAGGGAAGTTGGACCCGATGGGGGTTGCCTACGTATCCCACGCCTTGTGGGAATCAAACTGGCGTAGTTCGGGCAGATTTGACAAAACCAACTATTTTTGAAAACAAAATTTTCTTTTTCTTTCATTTTCTCAAAATTCGGCAGGGTTTTAGAATTTTTCTAATACCTACCTCTCACTCTTGGTTTTTCTTTCTTTCTTTTCCCTCTTCTTTTTTTTTTTGATTTTTCTTTCCCTATCCTAGAAGCCGGTCAACATGAAAGCCGAAACAAATAAATGCACAAGTAGCACGTAAGATGCATCAGGATGGTCTTTTCATTTCAGGTCACCTGTCCTAGACGGACCCAACCCCTGTGTTGAGTCCCCTAAGTCAAATGCACATGATGCAAACAAACGTGCCTACTAGGGATCCGGCATGAGGCTTTGTTATACTAGGTTTTAAAACCTGGGTTTATTGTGCTAGACCTGGCTTACCCGAGCGGACAACTCGAACCGAGGGGGGCAGCGTACCGGGGATACAGAAGCTCCGCCGGCTTAGCAACTTGTCCGAACCTCATCTAAATGGATAAGACTCTAAACAGAAGAGAAGTCACACGAAGTGCACCCTTCTCCATGATGTAGAAGACTCAGAAATAGGAAGGGTTTCGTAGCAGTTTATATATACAATTCACCAAATATCAAAGCGGTAAAGTATTTAGCACATTTAGCATGAAACATGTAGGAAAATCAGATAATAAATAAAGCCAATCATAACAACTACTCTAAGCTCGAATTCTTGAACCCTGAACCGAAATTCTGGGTTCGTATCCCCAGGAGAGTCGCTAGAGCTGTCACACCTCCTTTTTTACACACCTAACCCGAATGGTAGTGTATAAGGGAGTTTTTCCACTTTAAGTGACATTATTCGAAATGGAATTATTTAATGATCAGAGTTGCCACTTGGGATAGGTTTGGCTTTTGGTGTCCCAAGTCACCGGCTTATCTTGAATCCCAAATCGAGGAAATTTTCGACTTTCCAAGTGAAGTCTGCGAACCAGAAATTCTGACTAAGGAATTCTGTTGACCCGGGGGAAGGTGTTAGGCACCCCCGGATCCCGTGGTTCTAGCACGGTCGCTTCAACTATCATAATTGGCCTAATATCTGATTTTAAAACATGTTCATCCTATAGTGCAATTTTAAAATTATTTACCGCTTTTAATTAATTTTAAGGAAAATTGAACGTCGTTTAAAACGTGTCTTTGGATCGCGTCACATGAAATGCACCCGCAATCCGAAACACATTTTATTCAACGTTTTAGAATTTGGATTTGGGTGACATGAAATGCACACCCGTGTTTAGGAAGGTAAAATTATTAAAGAACGCGCCTAAAGTAACTAACGTGTTGATATCTTTGTGGGAGGCCATAAAAGTTTGCGAAATGGCCCGCCCCGTATTCTAAGTATTTTAAAGACATAATTATACGAGGGCCATGCAATTCGCGATTCTATTTGGCGCCGCGCACCTCGACTTTAAAGATGTCCTAATAAGATTCGGAAAGTCCATGAATTATTATTATCTAGTATAGTTCGAATACTATTCTAATTAAAGGGCTAAAATAATTAGCATTAAACTATTGCTAAGGTTCTAATTGATTGTTTGTAGTAATGCTAATTGTCCTAACAAGGACGACTAGGCCCAGCAAATAGCATTTCATAAGAAGGGCAGGTTCGAGCCCACCAAATCAGGCCCAAATTTCAAACAAAGGCAATTGCCATTGCTGAAGTTTTACTTCGGATCCACTACCTGAAGTGGAGCTCAATATTTGGGCTTGTAATTGGCCTAGCAGAGGCTCCAAACTTTATGCACACAATTTGTCCAGTTTTGGGCCCAAAATGAGCCCAAACCAATACTGACTTTAAATTGGGCCTCACAACACTGATCAGTTTTATAACAAATAAACAATTTAAATTTGCTCAAATCAAACATTTGCTCATTTAAATTCAAATTTCAGATTCATATTCAGATCATGTTTAAGCTAACGAGTTACTACTCTCATTTCTGAAATTCAATAACAAACCAAAGTGATTAACATTTTTAAACCAAAGGAGACGCCTAATTTAATATTAATACGAACATACAAACTGATTCTGGACTCAGTTCCAAGCTAACGTTTATTCCAAATTTAACATCTAAATTGATATGATGATAAAATCATAACTAAACTATGCTAAGGCTAATAATACCAAACAGGATACTCATATGATTTGAAACAGTCCAATTATTACAAATAATGCAATGTCCGGATTATAACTCTCACATTCTAGTGAAGACTAAGTACAACATTTGAATACATATACTTGCAAGCAATTTAAGAGTAAATACTACTATGTTAGGCATCTAAATCAAAGTAAAACAGTAAGAAGAAGATTCATGGAATAAGACATGTAATATTTCATCATTGTCTTCAAATTTGATCACACATTTTCGATTCAATCTTCATATATCATTTGAGGCCAAAGGAATACCTGGAAATTAGAACAAAATAAGAAAATGGAGGGTCAGCTGGGCAACAACAATGTGACAGTGTTCAGCAAGTAAAAATCACCCAAGGAATTGAAGAAGACCAGCTCAAATTCAAACTTGAACCAATGACAATGTGAACAAAACCAACAGAAATCCTATCAAAGTTTTAGATCTAGGATCCGAGTATTTTGAGCTCTCAAATTTTGATCTCTCAACTCTAAATCAAATTCTAGGATCTGATAACCTTTTTAACTTGAAAATCTGAAANACTCTCAGGTTTTGAATTTTTAGACTTCTAAAACTTTTTCAATTTCAAATTTCAGATTTCTCTAGCCTTCTCTACTTTTGAATTCAAATTTCAGATCTCTGGACTTCAAAACTTGTTTTGCGAGGCAGGGGTACTGCCTTTTATAGGCAAAATTAGGGCAATTTTCAGACTTTTACTTTGCACCCTAGCCCCCTCTTTATTTTCAGTTTTTTAGCTTAAAAGTCCTTTAAGGACTGACTTGTTACCCAAGTTATATTACTAAGTTTCTGAATTTCAAATTAGAACCCCAATCTAGAAGGTTCTAGGGGTTTCCATTTTCAGTTACTGCACTATTCTTTAGTTAGAACTACCCAATATACCCTTAAGATCCCTGAATTTTACCTAAATCTACCAACTAGGAATCTGGGCCAAATGACCCAATTCAAATGGCCTACTGATTTCAAACAAAGCCCAAACCCCTATTTTGCAAAACTAATCAGAAATTCAAAAGAGAACTGAAATTAAACTAAGGAAAAATATCTAAACTAAACTAATTCTAATCAATAGGGATCCTAAAACTACATTTATCATTAAACTAGTAAGAACAATAAACGAACAATTAAAAGCAAACAATTAAAACTGTAAAACAGTAAAAATTAAATGAAAACAAGGTAAAATCATGTAAAAAAAAGAAAAAAGGTAAAAACAAACAGGGAACTATGTGACTACAAGCAAATAACAGAATTAAACTAATATGACTATAATGTAAAAAACTAGAACTCAATGTCTACAATTTTAAAAATAAATCAAGAACAGGCAAGAAAGTAAAAATGACAAAAAACAAATAAAAATAACGAAAAATGAAAGAGAAAGGATTACCAGATTTGAAACACGACCTGGGCAAGTCACTTTGAATTGCTTGACCAAACTAGTGTTTAATCATGTGTTTTCATGAGAAAACAACACACGACTAAACCCTATTATGGTCAAATCACCAGTAAGGCCCATTTTATGAAATTAGGGTTTTGGTCAGGTGAGATTTGAATGGAATCGGGGGTGATTTTGGGGAAAACAAACATGGATTAGGGAAAAGGGAATGGTGGAGGTGGTGTGGTGTCATTTTGGTAGGGGTTGGTGGCGGCGCTGCCAGACACGGTGGAGGCGGCGGTTAGGGTTTTGCTTATTCGAGCAGTTTGGTTGGGATTTGAGGGAAACGGGGGTTGGATTTGGAAAGGGGAGGTAAAGGAGAAACAGTGGTCAAATTTTGAAGGTATTTGGACAATCGCCGCCGCGGAGGCGATTTCCGGCCGGCGGCTTGCGGTGGTAGGCGGCGGCGTTAGGGTTTCCGGTGAGAGGTCTGAGAGAGACGAAGGGTAGGGGGTTCTGAGGGGGGTAGGATCGTTCGGACATATATATATTAAAGGCTCCTCAGTTCTCAACCGTTGGATCCATCAACCTCGACGGTTGAGATCAACTGAGGAGCGGAAACGACGTCGTTTGGGGATTTATGGTGCTGGACCGGGTAGAATTTGGGCTAGGGTATGGGCTGGTTCAGGGGTTCAAGGGGGTTTGGCTTGGGCTGGTTCAGGGGTTTTGTTCGGGCTGGTAAATTATTTAAAAATAACCGGCCTAAATACTTATTCTTTAACAGGCCTGCTCTTTTCCTTCCTTTTTTCACTTTCATTTCATTTAATTCTTTTTCTTTTATTTGTTTTTCTCTCTTTCTTTTTTCAACTTTAAAACCAAACTAAAATTAAACCTAAAAATTAATTCAACCTACCTAATTAAGCTATAATTAAACTAATACCAATTTAATAAACCTAAGAACTAAAATTAAAACCAAACAAAACAAAGCAAAGTTTTTCTTTGTGATTTTTGTATTTTGTACAAGCCTAATATGTAAAATTAAATCCTAAATGCCCATGCAATATTTTTGTATTTTTATGAAATTTAAAACTAGAAGTGCACACACAAATAAAAAACACACACAAAAATTACGCAATTAAATCCTAAAAATCAAATAATAAAGGAAAATCCTAATTTTAAGAATTCTATAGGAGTAATTCAAGCGAGGAAAAAATAACGTGCTCACAAACCCAGCAAAACTATCCATGTCCGGCACCCCTTTTTAGCCCGTTAACACAGCTCCAAAATCAGCCAAAAACCATCCGTAACAGCGCCAAAACAGCAGTAGAGATCAGCTGCTAACAACCCCAAAATCAAACTTTAATGCTACCCAAAACCAAGCCTAAAACAGCCCTGAGACAGCCCTGAGACTTCTCCACTTTTTAGTCAATTCCGTGCTTCCGACAAGGTTGTGCCGTTGGAGGTTCCCGGTGGTGGTCTTTGTTCTTGGTTTGATTATTTAGTATCAACTATTTCAAAGTTTGCGATTCAATCAATACAAGATTCAATCGATTTGGAGCCAAGTTCGAGAGGAAAATCGGTAATTGAGGATTGAGTTGGCCGTGGAAGTTCGAGGTAAGTGTTTCGTCTAACCTTAGCTTGAGGGATTTGGAGTTGTGTCCTATTTGCTATTTGTTCCTTGTTGAGTACGACTTATAGGCATGGTGACGAGTATCTATACGTTGGTGTCAAGCATGACCGTGAGTCTTATTCTGTGATTTTCATGATTTCGTTGTATTATTCTTGCCTTGGTGAAGATTTCTATTTGTTGTGTAAAGTTGTGGAAAGAATTGTGATTTATAAACATGGAAGAGCGATGGCTCTAGTTGTGTAACGAATTGTGAAAGTATAAGTGATAATTGAAACTCTAGAGCATTGGCTCGAGTTGTGAAGTGAATTGTGAAGTAAAAGTGAGAAAGAGAAGAGATTATTATATTGCCCCCTTGTCGGTCTATTGTTGAGTTGTGGTTCCCTTGCATTGTGTTCTTAGTTCATATTACGGATGCTTAGGTTGATGATTCCTTGTGTTAGGTGTTGTAATAAGTTTAGTTATAGCTAAAGTAGGTAGATGTTGAAATGAGATTGGTTATAGCTGAAGTAGTTAGGTGTTGTAACAAGTTTAATTATCGTCGAGGTAGTTAGGTGTCGGAACGAGTTTGATTATAGTTGAGGTAGTTAGGTGTCGGAACGAGTTTGATTATAGTTGAGGTAGTTAGATGTCGGAATTGGTTTGGTTATAGTTGAGGTAGTTAGATGTTGGAACAAGTTTGGTTAGAGCTGTTTCTCCATTTCCGGGATAGTGTAGACCTTATTGATCCTTGTTCGAGACTCTTGTTATAATTTCAAATGTTATATATGGATCGAGTTGCACGCCGCAACAATATTATATATGGATTGGGTTGCACGCCGCAACAATATTATATATGTGGATCGGGTTGCCCGCCGCAACAATATTATATATGGATCGGGTTGCACGCCGCAACAATATTATATATATGGATCGGGTTGCACGCCGCAACAATTTTATATATGGATCGGGTTGCACGCCGCAATAATATTACATATATGGGTCGGGTTGCATGACGCAACAATATTATATATGGATCGGGTTGCACGCCGCAACATATTATATACATGGATCAGGTTGCACGCCGCAACAATATTATATATGGATCGGGTGGTACACCTACCACAAGATATAACGAAAAGGGAGCGGGTGGTACGCCTACCACAAGATGTGAAAAGAAAGTGAAATCTGCCCTTATTTTCTTACTCTTGTTAGAGGTTGGATTTTGATTTCTTTATAGTTCTTTTGATAATCTGTTCTTACCTGTTATTCCCCGAAGCATGTTTTTCCCCTCCCATCTTTACTTGTTTATTTCTGCTTTACTTTCCGCTGTATATCATATAACTGCACATGTGTATTTGGTAGTCTGGTCCTAGCCTCGTCACTACTTCGCCGAGGTTAGGCTAGGCACAGACCAGCACATGGGGTCGGTTGTGCTGATACTACACTCTGCACTGTGTGCAGATCCAGGAGCAGCTTTCGGACAGTAGTTGGAGTGCTTCCTTTAGTCCACTCGGAGGCCCAAGATAGACCTGCAGGCGACCGCAGGCCCTGGCGTCTCCCTCTATCTCTATTTCCTTTTTCATTTCCCTCTATTCAGAAACAGTGTACTATTATTTCTTCGGACCTTGTGTGTAGTAAATCTTAGATAGTCTGTGACACTGTGACACCAGGTTTTGGGCATTGAGGTTTTAAAAGTTGTAATGGATGTAGACTTCAGATATTAAATTGTTAACTTCCGCTTAATTATTTAAGTTCCGTTTTTATTATGTTATCGCCTTATGTTTGATAAAAGGAGGTAATATGAAAATGAAGTAAGTAGTAAGGTTTGGCTTGCCTAGCTATCATTAGTAGGCGCCATCATGACTCTCGAGGGTGGGAAATCCGGGTCGTGACAAGTTTGTATCAGAGCTCTAGGTTACATGGGTCTCACAGTTCACAGACAAGCTTAGTAGAGTCTGAGGGATCGGTACGGAGATGTCTGTATTTATCTCCCAAAGGCTACAGAGTTAGGAAAAGTTTCACTTCTATTCTTCCCTGTCGTGCGATTTTGTTCTCTCAGTGCTAAATTGAAACCTCTACTCTTGTCCTTTCGCGAATGGCGAGGTCATGTACCGCTTCTTCAATCGAACAACAGCATAGATTGGTGATAGATCAGCTACGTCTTCAGAGGCTTTGCGGAGGTTGGATAGGTTCCACCAAGCTCTTCAGTACTACTTCCTGCGGTGCACCTTCTGAGGATCCCCAAGATTTTCTAGACGACTGTCATGAGGTTCTCAGGAACATGGGGATCGTGGAGACCAATGGGGTTGATTTTGCTACCTTTCGCTTGTCTGGATCCGCCAAGGCCTGTTGGAGAGACGATTGTTTGACTAGACCAGTTAGGTCATCAGCTTTGACTTGAGGTTCACGCAGCCATTTCTGGAGAAGTTTCTCCCCACCACTCAGAGAGAGAGGCCTATTGGAGACAGTTTGAGCATCTCCAGCAGGGTTCTATGGCTGTTACTCAGTACGAGATCAGATTCATCGACTTGGCTCATCATGCTCTTATCATACTTCCCACTGTGAGCGAGAGTGAGGAGGTTCATTAAGGGACTAGTTCAGCCCGCTCAGTTAGCTGGAGGTGGAGGTAAAGGTATTAGAGGTGGAGGTGCAGGTACTATTCTGGTTTGTGATAGAGGTGCTTCAGTGTTATTTGATCCAAGGTCTACATCTTCATATGTGTCATCTTATTTTGCCCCGCATTTGGTCGTGCCTAGTGATTCTTTGAGTGCCCCTGTTTATGTGTCTACGCCGGTGGGTGATTCTATTGTGGTGGATCGCGTCCATTGTTCATGTATAGTGGTTATTGGAGGTTTTGAGACTCGTGCAAATTTGCTTCTTCTGGACATGGATGATTTCAGTGTTATATTGGGGATGGACTGGTTATCCCCGTATCATGCTATTGGCCTGTCATGCCAATACTGCAACCTTAGCTTTACTGGGTATGCCTCGTTTAGAGTGGAGAGGGACTCCTGGACATTCTACCCGCAGTGCTATTTCGTATGTGAAGGCTCGGCGTATGGTCGAGAAGGGGTGTTTGGCCTATTTAGCCTATGTTCGTGATTTTAGTGCTGAGGTTCCCTCTATTGAAGTGTGAGTTCTGGTTGAGTTCAATTGCATTCCTGGGTCATGTTGTATCGGCAGAGGGTATTCAGGTTGATCCGAAGAAGATTGAGGCAGTCAAGAATTAGCCTAGACCAGCATCAGCTACAAAGATTCGGAGTTTTTTGGGATTGGCAGGCTACTATCGTCGGTTCGTGGAGGGGTTTACATCTATTGCAGCCTCGATGACCAGGTTGACCCAGAAGGGTGTCCAGTTCAGATGGTCGGACGAGTGTGAGGCGAGCTTTCATAAGCTCAAGACAGCTCTGACTACGGCACCGGTGTTGGTTTTGCCCACAGGTTCAGGGCCTTATATAGTTTATTGTGATGCTTTCCGTATTGGGCTTGGTGCAGTCTTGATGTAGGATGGCAAGGTCATTGCCTATGCTTCGAGACAATTGAAGATTCATGAGAAGAACTATCCGGTGCATGATTTAGAGTTGGCAGCCATTGTTCACGCATTGAAGTTTTGGAGGCATTATCTGTATGGCGTGGCATGTGAGGTGTTCACGGATCACAAGAGTCTTCAGTATTTGTTCAAGCAAAAGGAGTTGAATTTGAGGCAGAGGAGGTGGTTGGAGTTGTTGAAGGATTATGATATCACTATCTTATATCACCTGGGAAAGGCCAATGTGGTGGCTGATGCTTTGAGTAGAAAGTCAGCCAGTATGGGCAGTTTTGCTTATATTCCGGTCGGTGAGAGGCCGCTTGCTTTGGATGTTCAGGCTTTGGCCAATCGGTTTGTGAGATTGGATATTTCTGAGCCTAGTCGGGTATTAGCTTGCACGGTCGCTCGTTCTTCATTATTGGAGCGTATCCGTGAGCGGCAGTTTGATGATCCCCATTTGTGTGTCCTTAGAGACACGGTGCAGCGTGAAGATGCCAAGCAGGTTACCTTAGGTGATGATGGAGTTTTGAGATTGCAGGGGCGAGTTTGTGTGCCTAATGTGGACGGGCTTCCAGAGTTGATTTTAGAGGAGGCCCATAACTCCAGGTACTCCATTCATCCGGGCGCCGCGAAGATGTATCAGGACTTGCGGCAGCATTATTGGTGGCGTAGAATGAAGAAGGATATTGTTGCATATGTGGATCGGTGTTTGAATTGTCAGCAAGTTAAGTATGAGCATCAGAGGCCTGGTGATTTATTTCAGAGGATTGAGCTTCCCGAGTGGAAGTGGGAGCGGATCACTATGGACTTTGTTACTGGACTCCCGCAGACTCGGAAGAAGTTCGACGCAGTTTGGGTCATAGTTGATAGGCTGACCAAGTCAGCGCATTTCATTCCTGTGACAGTCTCCTATTCATCCGAGAGGTTAGCTGAGATCTATATTCGGGAGATTGTTCGCCTTTATGGTGTGCCTGTATCTATCATTTCGGACCGGGGTACGCAGTTTACCTCGCGCTTCAGGGGAGCAGTTCAGCGAGAGTTGGGTACACGGGTTGAGTTGAGAACAACATTTCATCTCAGACGGACGGGCAGTCCGAGCGGACTATTTAGATTTTGGAAGGATATGCTCCGAGCTTGTGTTATTGACTTTGGTGGCTCGTGGGATCAGTTTTTGCCTTTAGTAGAGTTTGCCTACAATAACAACTATCAGTCGAGTATCCAGATGGCTCCTTATGAGGCGCGGTGTCGATCTCCGGTTGGATGGTTTGAGCCGGGGAAGGCTCAGTTATTGGGTACGGATCTGGTTCAGGAGGCCTTGGACAAGGTTAGAATCATTCAGGATAGGCTTTGTACAGCTTAGTCCAGGCAGAAGAGTTATGCAGACCGCAAGGTTCGAGATGTGGCTTTTATGGTTGGTGAGCGGGTGTTGCTCCGAGTGTCGCCTATGAAGGGCGTGATGAGATTTGGGAAGAAGGGCAAGCTTAGCCCTATGTTCATTGGTCCGTTTGAGATTCTTGATCGAGTGGGAGAGGTGGCTTATAGACTTGCATTACCGCCGAGCTTATCAGCTGTGCATCCAGTGTTTCATGTGTCCATGCTCCGGAAATATCATGGCGATCCATCCCACGTGTTAGATTTCAGCACTGTCCAGTTGGACAAGGACTTGTCTTATGAGGAGGAGCCGGTGGCTATTCTAGACCGGCAGGTTCGTCAGTTGAGGTCGAAGAGTTTCCCTTCTGTTCGTGTTCAGTGGAGAGGTCAGCCTCCTGAGGCATCGACTTGGGAGTCCGAGTCCGATATGCGGAGCCGATATCCTCATCTTTTCACTGACTCAGGTACTTCCTTCTTCTGTGCGTTCGAGGACGAACGGTTGTTTTAGAGGTGGAGAATGTGACGACCCAAAGGTTCATCACTTGTGTTAATCGAATTCTGTGCTTCCGAGGCCTTGAAAACCTCATTTAGAGTTGCCTCGATTTGCGTGCGCAGTCTGGGCGCGAAGCCGGAAAGCTTAAACATGAAATTCTGTGAGAAAATGCTAATTTTTGGTTTTTAAAATGAATAAATTTGACTTCGGTCAGCATTTTGGGTAAATGGACCCGGACCCGGACCCGTGTCCCAGAGGGTCCGTAGAAAAAAATGGGATGTGGGCGTATGCCCGGAATTGAATTCCGAGGTCCCAAGCCCGAGAAATGAATTTTTCTGTAAAATTATTTTCTGAAAATGTTTAAGGAAAATTGAAATGAAATCTGATTAGAAAGCGATGGTATTAGGACCGTATTTTGGTTCAGGCGCCCGGTACAGGTCTTATATATGGTTTAAGTCATTTCTGTAAAATTTGGTTAAAAATGGACGTCGTTTGACGTGGTTCGGACTTGAATTGCTAAATTTGATACTTGATGAAGTTTGAGAAAAAATTCTTGATTTTGAGGTTTGATTCATTGTTTTTAAGGTCATTTTGGCGATTTGATCGCACGGATAAGTTCGTATGATATTGTTGAGTTAGTACATGTGTTTGGTTAGGAGCCCCGAGGGATCGGGTGTGTTTCGGATGTGTTTCGAAGGCAACAGCTTAAAAAAAAAATAGAAATCCTCCTTCTTTCAAAAATACTATTTTCCTCCATGAAACTTCACCTAAAATACTATTAAAGTAGCTTTCTTTCTCAAGCACCAAGTTCCAGCCATGTAAAACCCAACAGAAACTCCATTAAAGAGCTCCAAAGTTAGCCCTGAAACTCAGCTGAAAACTATACTGGAAAACCACTAAAAATCAGACGAGCTCAAATCCATCCCCAAAGAGCTGCGAAATTTGCTGCGAAACTCTGAAAAAGAGCAACCAAAAACGTCAGCCAAAACCCACCCAAACTAGCTGGAAATTCTAGCTCCAAAAGGCAGCGAAAAAGTCCTCAAACCCAGCAAAACTATCCATGTCCGGCACCCTTTTTCAGCCGTTAACACAGCTCCAAAATCAGCCAAACACCATCCGCAACAGCGCCAAAACAGCAGTAGAGATCAGCTGCTAACAACCCCGAAATCCAGCTTTAATGCTACCCAAAACCAAGCCTAAAACACCCCTGAGACAGCCCTGAGACTTCTCCAATTTTCAATCAATTCCGTGCTTCCGACAAGGTTGTGCCGTTGGAGGTTCCCGGTGGTGGTCTTTGCTCTTGGTTTGATTATTTAGTAGCAACTATTTTAAAGTTTGCGATTCAATCAATACAAGATTCAATCGATTTGGAGCCAAGTTCGAGAGGAAAAGCGGTAATTGAGGATTGAGTTGGCCGTGGAAGTTCGAGGTAAGTGTTTGGTCTAACCTTAGCTTGAGGGATTAGGAGTTGTGTCCTATTTGCTATTTGTTCCGTGTTGAGTACGACGTATAGGCATGGTGACGAGTATCTATACGTTGGTGTCAAGCATAACCGTGAGTCTTATTCTGTGATTTTCATGATTTCGTTGTATTATTCTTACCTTGGTGAAGATTTCTATTTGTTGTGTAAAGTTGTGGAAAGAATTGTGATTTATGAACATGGAAGGGCGATGGCTCCAGTTGTGTAATGAATTGTGAAAGTATAAGTGATAATTGAAACTCTAGAGCATTGGCTCGAGTTGTGAAGTGAATTGTGAAGTAAAAGTGAGAAAGAGAAGAGATTATTATATTGCCCCCTTGCCGGTCTATTGTTGAGTTGTGGTTCCCTTGCATTGTGTTCTTAGTTGATATTACGGATGCTTAGGTTGATGATTCCTTGTGTTAGGTGTTGTAATAAGTTTAGTTATAGCTAAAGTAGGTAGATGTTGAAATGAGATTGGTTATAGCTGAAGTAGTTAGGTGTTGTAACAAGTTTAATTATCGTCGAGGTAGTTAGGTGTCAGAACGAGTTTGATTATAGTTGAGGTAGTTAGGTGTCGGAACGAGTTTGATTATAGTTGAGGTAGTTAGATGTTGGAACAGGTTTGGTTATAGTTGAGGTAGTTAGATGTTGGAACAAGTTTGGTTATAGCTGTTTCTCTATTTCCGGGATAGTGTAGACCTTATTGATCCCTGGTAGGGACTCTTGTTATAATTTCAAATGTTATATATGGATCGGGTTGCACGCCGCAACAATATTATATATGGATCGGGTTGCACGCCGCAACAATATTATATATAAGGATCGGGTTGCACGCCGCAACAACATTATATATGGATAGGGTTGCACGCCGCAACAATATTATATATATGGATCGGGTTAATCCATAAACATGCCATAACTCGTAACGACACCAACCATGGACCTATAGGTGACATATAACCAAAACGGAACAGTTTTACATAGACCAAATCAAGGGATACAGAGTTCATAGGAACCCAATTCATAGGAACTATTACATGGCTATACAAATAAATGCGGGTACTTCTTTTTCATTTATTCCTCGGCTTCCCAATTGGCTTCCTTAACCTGCTGGTTCTGCCATAACACTTTCACGGAGGCAATTTCCTTATTTCTCAGTTTCCGGACTTGCCTGTCAAGAATGGCAACTGGAATTTCTTCATATGACAGTTCATCATTAACCTCAATAGTTTCAACTGGCACAATAGTGGACGGATCTCCCACTACCTTCTTCAACATAGACACATGGAAGACTGGGTGTACCAGTTACATCTCGGGTAGCAGCTCGAGCTTGAATGCCACCTGACCCATCCTCTGAATTATTCTGTACGGTCCGATATGCCTCGGACTCAATTTTCCTTTCATTCCAAACCGCATGATACCCTTTATGGGGGAGACCTTCAAAAATACCCAAACCTCTTCTTTGAACTCCAAATCTCTGCGACAAATGTCTGAATAAGACTTTTGGCGACTCTGACCAGTTTTCAACCTTCCCTTAATAATTTTGACTTTCTCCATGGCCTAATGCACAAGGTCCGGCCCTATCAATTCAGCTTCTCCAACCTCGAACCATCCAATGGGAGACCTACATCTTCTACCGTACAATGCCTCNACAGAGTTAGGAAAAGTTTCACTTCTATTCTTCCCTGTCGAGCGATTTTGTTCTCTCAGTGCTAAATTGAAACCTCTACTCTTGTCCTTTCGCGAATGGCGAGGTCATGTACCACTTCTTCAACCGAACAACAGCATAGACCGGTGATAGATCGGCTACGTCTTCAGAGGCTTTTCGGAGGTTGGATAGATTCCACCAAGCTCTTCAGTACTACTTCCTGCGGTGCACCTTCTGAGGATCCCCAAGATTTTCTAGACGACTGTCATGAGGTTCTCAGGAACATGGGGATCTTGGAGTCCAATGGGGTCGATTTTGCTACCTTTTGCTTGTCTGGATCCGCCAAGGCCTGTTGGAGAGACGATTGTTTGACTAGACCAGTTAGGTCATCAGCTTTGACTTGAGGTTCACGCAGCCATTTCTGGAGAAGTTTCTCCCCACCACTCAGAGAGAGAGGCCTATCGGAGGCAGTTAGAGCATCTCCAGCAGGGTTCTATGGCTGTTACTCAGTACGAGATCAGATTCATCGACTTGGCTCGTCATGCTCTTATCATACTTCCCACTGTGAGCGAGAGTGAGGAGGTTCATTGAGGGACTAGTTCAGCCCGCTCAGTTAGCTGGAGGTGGAGGTAAAGGTATTAGAGGTGGAGGTGCAGGTACTATTCTGGTTTGTGATAGAGGTGCTTCAATGTTATTCGATCCAGTGTCTACATACTCATATGTGTCATCTTATTTTGCCCCGCATTTGGTCATGCCTAGTGATTCTTTGAGTGCCCCTGTTTATGTGTCTACGCCGGTGGGTGATTCTATTGTGGTGGATCGCGTCCATTGTTCATGTATAGTGGTTATTGGAGGTCTTGAGACTCGTGTGGATTCGCTTCTTCTAAACATGGTTGATTTCGATGTTATATTGGAGATGGACTGATTATCACCTTACTATGCTATCTTGGACTGTCATGTCAAGACTGTGACCTTAGCTTTACCGGGTATGCCTCGTTTAGAGTGGAGAGGGACTCCTGGTCATTCTACCCGTAGTGTTATTTCGTATGTGAAGGCTCGGCGTATGGTCGAGAAGGGGTGTTTGGCCTATTTGGCATATGTCCATTGCCGGGTATGCCGCCCGATAGGGATACTGACTTTTGCATTGATGTGGCTCTAGGCACCCAGCCCATTTCTATTCCGCCATATCGTATGGCCCCGCCGGAGTTGAAAGAGTTAAAGGAACAGTAGCAAGACTTGCTTGAGATGGGTTTCATTAGACCCAGTGTATTGCCTTGGGGTGCGCCGGTGTTGTTTGTTAAGAAGAAGGATGGGTCAATGAGAATGTGTATTGATTACCGGCAATTGAACAAGGTTACAATCAAGAATAAGTATCCATTGCCGAGGATTGATGATTTGTTCGATCAGCTTCAGGGTGCCAAGGTATTTTCAAAGATTGACTTGAGATCTGGCTATCATCAGTTGGGGTAATTAGGTAGTGTATAGGTCCAAAATTGGGGTTTTAAGGGGCTATATTTTAAAAATCCAATTTAACCAATAAATAATTTATTAAAAATAATTAACAAATAGCAAAAATATCACTTGTGCATGGAAATGATTTAAAATAATTACTTAACATTATAAAAATATAAAAAGTTATTTCCTGTATAAATAATATAATTATACATGCATATGGGCTATTATTATAAAATGTGCAATTTAGCCTTGTAAAATGTAAATGTAATTATAAAAATGCACTGAAAAGTACTCAAACATTATGCTGGTATAAATGATAAGTTTAGATGATTAACTCATCATAAAAAATAATTTGGAGGGTAATTATTGGATATTTATAAAATAAAATGTAGAAACAAATTGATTTAAAGTCTTTAAAAATTATGGAAAATTATTAAAAATACTTGTGCATGCCTGTAAATCAAATGATGATGCATATGCACTATTTTGAAAGTGTATGTATATGTATATATATATATATATATATATATATGTGTGTGTGTGTGTGTGTGTGTGTGTGTGTGTGAGAGGGAAAAATTGGGTATCAACAGCTGCCCCTCTTTACCCGGGAGGATGAAAGAGTTGTCGGGTAAAGAAATGATGCTCGATTTTAACCGAATGGGATGTTTTTGGAAAAATATAGGCTGAACCCTGGTCTCTGAGCTGCCTACATATCCCTGGTTTTACAAGAATCAGGCCGTGTGTAGTTCTGGACCCAACAGTGAATGAAACTGATGGAATTGTTATAGGAATAGTCTTGTGTTTTCAGAAAGGGTTCTTTTGGGAAGGATAGTATCAGATGGATTTATGCGGAGTTATGAATGTGGATCTGAAACGTAATGGATGTATCACAAGGCAGATATTCAAACGGTCATGGAATAAAGGCGAGTAATTGATGGGAGTCGGTTACGTCCGAAATAAGGACCGGGTATGAATGGTATGAGCGGAAACCGGAGCGAAGGTTGCTCCTGTTTGAAGAACGATTGACTTCTGAACGTGTAAAACTTAAAACATGATGCGTGCAAATATATATGGATTATTGCGAGAATTTAAACATGATGCAAATTCGCTTTGGACCATGAAGGTTGTCTTTGGATGGTGAGGATGATGTCCTTAGACCATGACGTCTCGGTCCATGAATCATGAGATAAGGGATTCGCAAGCCATGAAATGATGTTCTCGGGCCATGAGAATGGTGCATCCGAACCATGACGCCTTTGAATAATGATGTGCAATATTGAGAGATCCTCAGGCCGTGGCATGGTTTCTTCAGGCTATAAGGATGATGCCTTCAGACAGAGACATGATGATGCATATGAGCAAAACAATAGAGGGCTTAGTCTTGTATAGGATCGGGATAGAGCTTAGCCCCGGAAAAGGTAAAATAGTGCTAGGTTTCAGATAGGGTAACGTCCGGTCATTAGACAAGGAAAGGCAGAGCTTAGCCTTATGAAGATGGGGAGGCAATTCTTAGCCTCATGTGAGAAAGGGAGACAGGGCTTAGTCTCATGCGATGGAAGGTAGTGCTTAGCCTTGTGCAAAAAGGGAGGCATGGCTTAGCCTCATGCAAATAGAGGAGATAATGCTTAGTCTCATGCAATGGGAAGGTAGAGCTTAGCCTTATGCAATTGGGGAGGCAGGGCTTAGCCTCATGCAAGAATTGAGATAGAGCTTAGTATCATGAAAAGAGAAGGCAATGCTTAGCCTTATGCAAATAGGGAGGCAGGGCTTAGCCTCATGCAAGAATTGGAGATAATGCTTAGTCTCATGCAAAGAGAAGGCAATGCTTAGCCTTATTCAAATAGGGAGGCAAGGCTTAGCCTCATGCAAGAATTGGAGACAAAGCTGTCTCATTGAAAAAGAAGGCAATGCTTAGCCTTATGCAAATAGGGAGGTAGGGCTTAGCCTCGTGCAAGAATTGGAGACAATTATTAGTCTCATGCAAAGAGAAGGCAATGCTTAGCCTTATGCAATTGGGGAGGTAGGGCTTAGCCTCATGCAATAATTGAGACATGGCTTAGTCTCATGCAATGGGAAGGCAAAGCTTAGCCTTATGCAATTGGGGAGGCAGGGCTTAGCCTCATGCAAGAATTGAGACAGAGCTTAGTCTCATGCAAAAAGAAGGCAATGCTTAGCCTTATGCAACTAGGGAGGCAGGGCTTAGCCTTATGCAAGAATTGAGACAGAGCTTAGTCTCATGCAATGGACAAATAACAATAGGAGCAAAATATTTCTTAGCAGGAGATATATTTGCGCTTGGCAGTTCGGTTATTATAATGATTTTGAAGCGCGCGTACTTGTGATTATTCCTTGTTCCTGCATCCAAAGAAAAATCGTGAGTTTTGCGGGGGAGGTTGGTTCGTTCCTTTGTCTGCTTGTTTTCCTTTGCTTTGCTCTGGAAATCCTATTTGAGTTGCCCTGGGTAACACCTGGATGTTTCATAAAAATAAAGTTTTCGAGAAATATATGCGTTCATTTGATGAACGTAGTTATTTAAAACCATAATATATGCAATATTAAGTAAATTAGATGAACTAATGACTGCGACACTTTTAGAGACATTGCGGTATTTTGAGGAGGGTCCTCCTCAAAATTCTGCCCTAGTTTAGTAAGCGATCCTTCGGCCGTGCTGCATGTGACGAAGTTTGTTGGACCTGCTCTGGACTTTTGAGAATCCTTCTCAAAATTTTGCCCCAGTTACTTAACCGATTCTCTGACTGTCTTACACATGACGTCGACTGGACTTGCTCCGAAATTTTGAGGGCCCTCCTCAGAATTCTGCCCCAGTATTTGGTTGTGGGAAATAAAATTTTATTGAGATGTGACCGAACCCACAGGGCTGCCTACGTATCCCCTCTTAAACGGGAATCAGGTCAAGCGTAGTTCAGTTACATCAGATGAAGAAGCGTGAACAATTTAAATGTAGTATCTCTTGACTGCGTCCTAATTGATATGCTTTGGCCAAACTTCTCCGTCCATTTATGCAAGTATGAGTGCTCCTCCTGTTAGTACCCTGTGAACCATGTAAGGACCTTGCAAATTAGGTGAAAATTTTCCTTTGGCTTCATCTTGATGTGGAAAGATCCGCTTCAACACCAGCTGCCCCGGTGTGAACTGTCTTGGTTTGACCCTTTTGTTGAAAGCTCTGGACATTCTATTCTGATAAAGCTGACCATGACACACTGCGTTCATCCTTTTTCCATCTATGAGGGCTAATTGCTCATAGCGACTCCTTATCCATTCTGCATCACTGAGTTCGGCTTCTTGTATGATCCATAAAGAAGGAATTTCTACCTCGGCGGGAATAATAGCTTCGGTACCATAAACCAGCAAATAGGGAGTTGCCTCGGTTGATGTACGGACTGTGGTACGGTATCCCAATAAGGCAAATGGTAACTTCTCGTGCCATTGCTTGTGATTCTCTATCATTTTTCTTAGTATCTTCTTGATGTTCTTGTTGGCAGCTTCCACGGCTCTGTTCATTTGAGGCCTGTATGCTGTGGAGTTTTTGTGCTTGATTTTGAAAGTTTCGCACATGGCTTTCATCAGATCACTGTTGAGATTGGCGGCATTGTTAGTGATGATGGACTCGGGAACCCCTAATCGACAAACAATACGATCCCTGACAAAATCTGCGATGACTTTCTTGGTTACAGCTTTGTAAGATGCAGCCTCTACCCATTTTGTGAAGTAATCGATGGCTACTAAAATGAACCTGTACCCGTTCAAAGCAGTGGGTTCGATCGGACCAATGACATCCATTCCCCAGGCAGAAGGCCAAGGTGCACTTTTTGCGTTGAGTTCGTTTGGCGGTACCCATATCATATCTGCATGTACCTGGTATTGATGGCATTTATGGACATACCAGATGCAATTTGTTTCCATAGTCATCCAAAAGTATCCGGGGTATCTTCTTGGCTAGAACAAAACCGTTCATATGTGGGTCGCATGTTCCGGCATGTATTTCCTCGAGTAATTTGGAAGCTTCTTTGGCGTCAACACACCTTAATAGTCCTAGATCAGGTGTTCTCCTATAAGAAATTCCTCCGCTTTGAAAGAAATGATTGGACAACCTACGCAGTGTGCGTTTCTGAGTATGGTTAGCCTTCTATGGGTATTCTCCTTTTGCCAAATATTCTTTGATGTCGTGGAGCCATGGATTTCCGTCCGTTTCTTCTTCAACATAAGCACAATAAGCTGGCTGACTATGGATCCTTACTAGAATGGGATCGATGAAACTCTTATCCGGATGTTGTATCATGGAAGACAAAGTAGCTAGTGCGTCTGGCAACTCGTTTTGGACTCCTAGAACATGTTTGAATTCTATCTTCATGAACCTCTTTATCAGTTCTTGCACATGATACATGTATGGTAGTATCTTGGTATTTTTCGTAGCCCATTCTCCTTGAACCTGATGTACCAGAAGATCCGAATCACCAATTACCAACAACTCTTGTATATTCATGTCAATGGCCAAGTTGAGCCCCATGATTCAAGCCTCATATTCTGCCATATTGTTGGTGCATGGAAACCTGAGCTTTGCGGATACTGGATAATGCTGACCTGTCTCTGACACCAAAACTACTCCAATACCCACTCCTTTGAAGTTTGCAGCTCTGTCGAAAAACATTCTCCAGCCGTCGTAGGCTTCAGCAATGTCCTCTCCTACTTCTTCGTCCGAAAAATACGTTTTGAGTGGTTCGTATCTCCTCCTACAGGATTTTCGGCAAGATGATCTGCCAAAGCTTGTCCTTTAATTGCCTTCTGAGTTACATAGATGATATCGAACTCACTCATCAATATTTTCCACTTGGCCAACTTCCCAGTAGGCATAGGCTTCTGAAAGATGTACTTCAGAGGATCCATCCTTGATATGAGGTATGTGGTATAGGCACAGAAGTAATGCCTCAATTTCTGAGTTGTCCATGTCAAAGCACAACAAGTGCATTCTAGCAGAGAGTACCATGCTTCATAAGGTGTGAATTTCTTGCTCAAGTAAAATATGGCTTGCTCCTTTCTTTCCGTCTCGTCATGTTATTTTAAAACACAACCAAAAGCCCCATCTAGTACGGACAAATAGAGTAGCAAAGGTCTCCCTGGTTCCGGTGGGACTAGGACTGGCGGTGTGGACAGCTATTCCTTGATTTTGTCAAAAGCCTTCTAACAATCCTCGGTCCAACTGGTTGTAGCATCCTTCTTCAACATTTTGAAGATTGATTCACATATTACTGTGGACTGTGTTATGAAGCGGCTGATGTAATTGAGGCATCCCAGGAAACTCATCACGTCCTTCTTGCTCTTCGGCGGTGGTAACTTTTAGATAGCTTTAACCTTTGACGGGTCCAACTCGATTCCTCGGCGGCTGATGATAAATCCCAGCAATTTTCCGGCAGGAACCCCGAATGCACATTTTGCAGGGTTTAGTTTTAAATTGTATTTCCGTAGCTGGTCAAAGAACTTCCTCAAGTCTGCTATGTGATATGTGGCTTTCTTGGATTTGATGATGACGTCGTTAACATATACCTCTATTTCCATGTGTATCATATCATGGAAGATGATCGTCATGGCCCTCATATAGGTGGCCCCAGCATTCTTCAGACTGAATGACATCATTTTGTGGCAACACACTCCCCATGGTGTAATGAAAGTTATTTTCTCTGCGTCTTCTTCGTCCATCCAAATCTGATGATAACCCGCGAAACAATCTACAAAGGATTGGAGTTCATGCTTGGCGCAATTGTCGATCATAACGTGTATATTCGGTAGTGGGAAATCGTCCTTGGGACTTGCTCTGTTTAAGTCCCGATAGTCAACACACACCCTGACTTTCCCATCTTTCTTCAAAACCAGTACAATGTTGGCTAGCCAGGTTGGGTACTCAACTACCCTGAGGACTTTGGCTTTGATCTGCTTAGTGACTTCCTTCTTGACTTTTAGGCTCATGTCTGGTTTGGACTTTCTGAGTTTCTGCTTCACCGGCGGACACATTGGATTGGTAGGCAACTTATGAGCCACAATGGATGTGCTCAGACCGGTCATGTCATCATATGACCATGCAAAAATATCCTCATATTCTTTCAGGAAACGAGTGTATTCTTTCTTCTCTGACAGTGATCGGTGAATACTTATGCGAGTTTCTTTGATGGTTTTAGAATCTCCCAAATTGACCGTCTCGATTTCGTCCAGGTTGGACTTAGGCTTATTCTCAAAATTCTCAACTTCTCTGATAACTTCCTCAGGTATCTCATCTTCTTCTTCCGAGTCACTATCCTGATGTTGCGTTGTCTCATTACATGTCACAGTCGTTGGTTCATCAAGGTAAGAAATAGTAATGCTGTAGAAGAAAAATATGAAAGATAATGATAATAAAACATCAAATTATTTGATAAATGCTGAAGCGTTAAACAAAATATCGTCTAGACGACTTCAAAACAATGTTTTCCAAAACAAAATACTGAAAGAAAGGTGTTTTCAAAACTAAATGCACAAAAGACTTGTTTTCTTTCCGAATAACATTAGTATCCATGCTACCCCGGGACTCGTCTGGCCCTTGATGGTGTGGCTGTCCAGTTCTTGAGAAATGCTCCCCTCTCCACCGTTTGAATGGTAAGGCCTTCTTCCTCCTCCTCCTCTTCAACTATCGCCTTGCAATCCATGTCTTCGTCTTCCAGAAACAGGTTCCTTAGCCCAGCCAAAGCTTCTTCTTCTTCTTCAGATCCCCATATTGTATTGGCTTGATGAAAGGTCTGACTCAGATGCGGCCCTGGCTGCTCAAGAGGATTATAGGGGCCACGCCATGGCGACGACAAATCATCATACTCCATCCAAGTGTACTGATACCCAAGTCCAAAGGTGGTACTGTGACGCTTTGGTTGAATTGGCTTAGTGATACCCTGGAGATTCTTACCGAGACCTTTACCGGGTTCATACCTTGACCATGCCAGTATGCTTTCTATTTTGCTGCTCCACCATTTATCTTTCTCAATCGCATTGACACGTTTGATGCGGTGATAAGTTTCTCCACCCAACTTTCTTCTATTTTTGATAACCGGGACGGTTTGACTGGTGTAAATGGGATTACTTCCGTCTCCATGAGTGATTACCTCCCGATGGTTCTATTCGAACTTCACGGCCTGGTGTAGCGTAGAAGCTACAGCTCCAGCAACATGTATCCAGGGTCGTCCCAGTAAAAGATTATACGTAGCAGATATGTCCAATACCTGAAACTCAACATCAAACCAAGTCGGGCCCATCTGCAAACAAAGGTTAATTTCCCCAGTTGTGGCCCTTTGGGACCCGTCAAATGCTTTCACATTCATACTCCCTGCTCGTATCTCATTTAAAATCTTTACCCAACCTTTTCAGAGTAGTCAACGGACAAATGTTGAGGCTTGAACCCCCATCTATTAGGACTCTGGCGATGAATTTGTCCTCAAACTGTACTGTGATGTGCATTGCTCTGTTGTGACTTAGTCCTTCAGGTGGTAATTCATCTTCGTGAAAGGTGATCTTGTGGTTTTCCACTACTTGCCCTACCATGTTGGCCATTTCTCCACCGGTGATATTGTTGGGCACATAAGCTTCATTCAACACCTTCATTAACGCATTCCTATGCGTCTCAAAATTCTGTTAGCAGCGACGGAATAGAAATCTGAGCAGGGGTTTTGTTCAGATGATCAACAATAGAGTATTCTCTTGCATGTACTTTTCTCCAGAGATCATCTGGACCAGTTTCAATGATGGGTTGTTTGGCAGCAACTTTCTTGCTTGTTCCTCCCAAATTTTTAGGTGTATAGATCCTTCCACTTCTGGTCATCCCCTGTGCAGCATTAGACTCTTCCAGTTTTGCTTTTCCTTTTCTCCTAGCTTCGGCAACATAATGTGGCATTGGAACTGAAGGGTGGCGTGGATGCTATCGTCACAGTGAAGGGTGTGGCTATTTCTGCTTCAAGTGGAGTAGGTGTAGTCGTAGGTGCTGTCACTTTGATTTCAAAAGGATCTAATGCGGCTAGTTCGACTTTGACTTATGGTTGTATCTGTACCACAATAGGAGTGAGTGTGACTGCAGGCTTCTGAGGGTCGTCACCTTCCTGAATAAGCCCAATTGATCCTTTAGGATCCCATTCTTCATCAGTTTCTATCACATTTACTCCTTCACCCCTATGATCTGTGAGGGGATTGTTGCGGACATTGGGTGTGGCTTCCTTTGCTTGTATGACTTTGGTATCAATCAGGGTCTGAATCTTGTCTTTCAGAGTGCGGCATTCATCAATAGTGTGCCCCTTCATGCCGGAATGGTACGCACATGTTTTGTTCGGGTTGACCCATTGGGAGGAGTTTTCCATGGCGACAGCGGGAATAGGGGTGACATATCCGGTAGCCTTTAGTCTTTCATATAGTTGGTCGATGGGCTCAGCAATAGGGGTGTATTGTCTGGGCAACCTGCGATCGAAATTGGGTCTGGGTTTTTGATAGTTTTGACGGGTCGGAGGTGAATGGTAAAAGGCTGGCTGGGTGTTATAAGTGTGATAGGCGGTAGCGGGTTGAGGATATCTGGGAGGTGAAGGTTGGTATGTAGGTGGAGGTGTTTGGTATGTGAGTGGGGATTTTGGACCTTGGTCTACCATCACTGCCCTACTTCTTTCTTCTTTAATATACCCCCTGACTGTAATGCTTTGTTCGTAGCCTGCAATGCCTCAAAATTAGTTACCATCCCGCTCTCGATCCCTTCTTCAATCCTTTCCCCGAGTTTGATGATGTAGGAGAATTTGTGATTTTCGATGACCATTAACCTTTCAAAGTGTTGATACCCAATTTTCCCTATATATTTTAAATATGCATAAATACCTTCAAAATAGCATATGTATACATATATAAGCATGCACAAGACTTTTATTATTTCCATAATTTTAAGGGTTTTAATTGATTTATTTTTTTCCTTTTATTCACAAAATCCCCAATAAATATTTTCCAAATTATTGTTACGATGATTTACTCATTTAATTTCTATACTTATGTCAAAATATGGCTAATATATTTTTTTATATTTTTATAATTACATTTAGTATTTTTTTAAGCTAAATTGCATATAATTGCAATGTTAGCCCATTAATAATTATATTTTATATGCATAAAATTGGTCCCTATATTTTTAAAAGGTTAATCATGTATTTTAAATTATTTTGGCACCTTAAATTATTTTCCAGGAATTACCTACTATTTATTATAAATTAAAATAGGGAAAATTGGCTATTTAAATCATAGCCAAATTTGGCTTTCAATTGTAGCCCAAATTGGACCCAATCCCCAGCCCAATTTCCTATTAAATAACCCGACCCAGACCCTATAAACCCTTGCCCAAACCCGGAACCCATACACCCTTTCCTTTTTAATTCCTAAACGACCCCGTAACCCTACTCATTTCCAAAACCCCGCCGCCCTGAAATCCTCTCTGCTCTCAAGCACTCTCAACCTAACCCTAACTTTCAACCGCCGACCTTCTTCTCCGGCGACCACCTTTTAACCCCAAGCCTCCAATGGGTCTCTTATCGCCTTGCTCATCATCTCCGTGAGGCCTTCAAGGGTCCTGGGCCATACCGATTTGGACCTAGGGTTTCTATTTCTGTCATTCGTGGCTTCTCTGGTGTGATTTTGGGCAAAATCGCACCATATATGTTACGATTTATGGAGTTTTGCAACAGGGTCTCTCGTTTCTATTTGGGTTTCCTTTTGAAACCCTAACTCTCGTTTGAATATCTTAGATCTGTGTTATTTTTGCTGCTTTAAGTCTGTTTCTTCCTATGATTTGCACTATTCTCGAACTTCTTCTGAAAGATCCTCAATTTTTAAACTATTTTACCTTCTTTAGAAACTAGGGTTTTCTCGGAGTTCCTTTAATGCTTGTTTTAATCAATTTTCTTTATGATTAAACCTCTTTCATTGCTTATTTGGACTGATCCTATGTTCCTACTGTTTTTAGCTCGACTCTGTTAAAAGCCCTAACTTTTAAGACCTTTCTTTGCTTTGGTTCTGTGTGTTAGCATGACTACTTGATTTTGTTAAGTTTCTTTTGGCTACCATGCTTCGAATGGGTTTTCTACTGAGTCTTTCGCCTGCTTATGTTACTTCTGTATGATTGTGTTTGCTCATCTCTTGCTTCTTTCTATCTATATGGCTGACCTTGCCTGTTTGCTACGCCTGTTCGTTCTTTTTTATTTATATGTTGAAGTGCAGAGTCGTGACTCCCTTTTGGTTGATTCTGATTTCCTTAATTCATGGTTTGATTGCAAGATTTTCCTTCAAAACCCTAAAGTTCTACTCGTATGTTTAAATTGACTATTCCGTTTCCTTATTTGCTGTGGTACTTCACTCTTACTGAATCCTTTCCTTAATTGGTATATTCTGTACTTAGACTCAGTCATATGCTCTATACTTTTAATATCCTTTATATGGTAAAAATCAGTCTTCCTCAACTGATTTTCTTTCCTTGATTATTCCTGTTGGTATCCGTTTAAGCTGTGATTCCTTGATTAAAGGGGAGTACTTGTATTAATTGGATTCTAATTGTGATTACTTCCATAATTGTGCTAAACCTTTACTTGTTACCTTATTTTCTACCTATTTTCAAAACTATAAATACCCTAAGTCTTTCATTAACAGAGACTAGCACTTGGTTTTCAAAAACTACTCCTCTTACTAAAAATCTCTGCTCTCCCTCTCTCTTGTTCTACTTGCTTCTATTAGCCGGCTGCAAGCCAAGGCTAATCATCTGTGCTCTTTGGTTCTTTCATTCTGCTTACTTCTACCTTCACTGGTATGTCCTGGTTTTGATTTAATGCTCCAACAAAAATATGTTTCTCTTATTGTTTCAGTTTCTTTTATTTCTAGCTTGCTTCTACTTGTGGTTTTGTTGTAAAATTTGTAGTTAAGTTACATTATCAGCATGCTACTATGTCTCCCCTTCCCTTTAGATCAATGTATTCCCATATGTGTTTCAAAGCACGCCTTGACAGCTGTCTTTACTTCTTGTGTGCTTACCATCCTATGAATCCCCAAATCCTTATCACCCCTTCTATGTGTTTTTATTTCTCCTGACTGGTGTGTGATTATGCCAGAGTCAACTATCTCTGAGCATGTCCAAACCAATCTTAAGATCTTTGCTGGGTTGTGCAGCCAAATGTCTATGTATCCCCAACCCCTTGACCCCTGTATGATTGCTGAATTCTGTAAACTAGCTGTGTGTGTGATCTTTTCTTAAGGTGTTTAAGCTTGTTTACTACTTCAACCTCTTTTCAAACAATCTTTGTTGCTTTACTAATTGCTTTCAAAATAGACTTTCCAATACAGTCTTTAATAACCCTTTTCAACTTATGTCCTGCACTTCCACTTTACTCTTAGTCAATAAGTTCTGCCCCCTCTAGTATGTGTACTGCCTTGGGATCCTCTTGAGAGCCCTCTGAACTCTGGCATACTGAGGCTGGCCTTTCCACACTGCACTGGTTCAATTCTTGGTTGCTAAGTCTAGGTGTAAGCATTGCCCGGGGTTCTTGAGGCCCTTAGGGAACTTTGATGCACTTAGACTCTGATTTGTCTATGGAATTGAGGTTTATGAGACCATTGGAGGATTTGGGAAACTCGAGCCTAATTGAAGGCTCCCTATAGAATAGCTTCTTGATTTTCTATTTTACTTATGTAATTCATTCATTGGCCTGTAATAATTTGTAAACAGATATTTGGGGCATTTAGTAAAAAGGGTGGGTAGATGTATACTTTATGGGGTAATATGAGTAGAAATCCTGCTCTTAGAATCTCAATTTTAAAATCTGCTTGCTGTACTCAATAGAAAACATGCTCATAAGGATTTATGCTTTTAAATCTGATTGTTTTGCCTAATAGAAATCATGTCTATAGGATCTCACTTCTAATTTCGTTTGCATCAGTAGAAATCATGTTCCTAAGGTTCTACATTTTGTCATATTAAAAACCATGTTCATAGGCTCCAAACCATTATGACTTAAATCAGTAGATGCCATGCCTATAGGACTCAACTCCGATTCAGTTTTAATAAGTCTTTCTGTATGTTGCCGCAAATCGACTAAAATCAGTAATACGCCTAGATATTATGTCTATAGGGACCTATACCCTGCAATTCTGTCTGGTAATTTAATTCGGCCTAATAAATCAATTTCATTACGCCTAGTTCATTTCTAAAGCTGGTCTTACTAAGCGTTAACATTTTCTGAAACAAGTTCTTTCAAAATTGCATCGATCCCATTAGATACCATGCTCATAGGTATTAAAGGAGTCTATCTCGAAAACATGTTGTTTCTGCATTAATATAGACACAGTATACTGCATATAGGCAAGCCTTAGGGCATTTTCAAATGCATTCTCCTGAAGCTCTTTCTCCCTCGTTTAATGTTTCTGATTCTAATAACTTTTAAAAGAGTCCTTAGGCAACTGCTAGGGTATAATTTCTGAACCTAAATGGGTTTGTTGTTTTCTGCATGGTCACTTAGAGATCCTGCTTTAAGACTTTGATTGATAAAGACCTTAACTGTATTTGAGTCGTGCTGCTTGTATGTTTACTCGGGGAGGAAATTTTGAGCCCCTTACCAGCTTCCATTATGTGTAAAGTCCTACATGTTTTGACTGTCGCCTTAGAATTTTTCCCTTTTAAAACTTTACGGGCACGTCTAGAACCACCTATAGTTAGAGGTCCTAACTCCCTCTAGGACCATTAAGAAGGGATGGGTAGCAGCACGCTATAGAGATCGCTGACCAACACTCGCTTTGCATGACCACTAAGGGGATGGGAAGAGTAGATATGGATATGATGACCGGTGCGATAATGCCATGCGTAGCCCCTTTCTAAGGAGTGATTACCGGGCATTGTACTGATGTTATCCTATAGGATAACCAACCTAGGACCTCCCTCTCTCCAAATCCTCTTTGCTTGAAACTCTATTTTCTTTTTCTTTTTTTCTACAACCTGTTTAAATTCCTATTTTATACAATGCCCAACATACTCTACTTGCAATTATTTGCTTCAATTGTTTATTTATGGACTAATGTGTGAATATAAGTTCGGCCGGGACCCACAGTTGTGGACCTAGAGGGGTGCCTAACACCTTCCCCTCGAGGTTATTTCGAGCCCTTACCCTAATCTCTGGTAATGAAAACCAACCCAAGAGTTAATCGCTCTAGGTGCCCTAACGCACCATAATCCGTTAGGTGGCGATTCTTCAAATACCCAATTCCCAAAAAAGGAAATGAGTCATTACACCCCGTGAATGTCGAAACCCGGACTTCTCCCCGTGAGAGAGGGGGGAAAAAGGGGGCGCGACAGCATGGCGACTCTGCTGGGGATATTTTTAGGCTCTTACCATAACGAACTTATGAATTAGTCCAAGCATGCTTTATCTCGTACCCTTCTCCCTTATTTGAATTTAACTGTCTATTTTGAGCATTTATGATTATTACCCTTAAAACTGCCTTGTCTCCTTGTTTTTCTTTCTCTGTAACTGTCTTTTCAATTATTTAAATGTTGTATTTATTTCTTCCTACGTGAAAATACTTGCCTACATGTTATTAACTGCTGCATAAATCATGCTCCACATCATATTCCACTCGTGCGTATCAAATCCTATAGCAACGCTTCAATGAGTGGTTGCGCTCTTCCTATTTACTACCCTTAAATTCGGAAAGGCTTATTTGCGGTAAAACCAGTCGATCACCGGTGCAGTCGACGGTTCCGTGCCTTCCCCCTCAAGTTGTCCGCTTGAGGGTAGCAGTCTAAAATCCCATAGAAACCTTACTTTGTTTAAATTGTGCATGCATCATGGTCAAACCTAGTCGGGTCAGTTATGTTGTCCACATAATGATCCTTTAAGATAAGCCTTATCCAAAGTCCATCGGGTTTTCCATAATGCCAACGGACGCAACCACGTTATGTGCATTAATTTGGAGGACTAAATGCCGATATGCTGATCATAAATGTATAAATAGTCGAGTCTGGTGGGGGTAAGGTCTAACCCTTTGTTTTGCAGGAAATGAGGCACGAGGTCCCCAAATTCGGTATGGTTAGAAATATCCCCCCATTGTTGCTAGATTGGTGGGAAGATCTCTCCTCAAGTGACAAGAAGCACGTGAAAAAGTACCTGGGTAACTTGCCGTCCCTGCTATATATTGAGCCAAACAACAAACTGATTGAGGCTGCTACTCTATTCTGGGATAGTGAAAGAGCGATGTTCCATTTCAGTAACATAGAAATGACACCGCTTCTAGAGGAAATAGGAGGACTTGCAGGGTTAACTTGGGACAGTCCTGGGCTTTTGGTGCCAGAAAACCGTACGGGCAGAGGGTTTCTGAAGATGATGGGACTGAAAAAGAATGTCGACCTAGTGTGCTTGAAAGACTCCTACATACCTTTCGAATATCTCTATAAAAGGTATGGCCATAGCAAGTCTTGCCGCACTTACCATGATGAGATCGCCCTCACTTCACTGGGTCACATCCATCGCAGAGTGTTCGTGTTCATCGTGTGGTTTCTGGGGATGATAGTATTCCCGATGAAAAAGGGAAGGATCCACACTAGGTTGGCCATGGTCGCCAAAACTCTGATGGAGGGGATTAATGGACAGACCTATACCATAGTCCCCATGATCATAGCTGATATCTACATGGCCCTGGAGCACCGTCAAAGAGGGGTCAGGCATTTCGAAGGTTGTAACTTATTGCTGCAGTTATGGTTGTTGGAGCATCTCCAAAAGGGTCGTTATCGTCAAGAATTTCTGCGAAGGGCTTGGAACGACCACATTGCTTTCCATCACACTAAGCAGATGACCTACATTCCGGACAAATTTGCTCAGCCGGAAAGTGCCAGCGAATGGGTAGAGTTCTTCGACAACTTGACCAAGGGACAGGTGTAGTGGATGGTTGAATGGTTTCCAATGGAAGAGTTTATTAACAGGTCCAGGGATGCTCCGCATTTGTTGTTGATAGGGTTGAGAGGGATATATCCATATGTCTCTCTACGAGTTATGAGGCAAGCAGGCAGGAAACGGGTTGTACCAAGGGTCGTCAAGATGAGCAACTTTAGGGCAGACTTTCAAGATGACGATGTTCCTTACAAGTGCCAATCTCAACATATGTGGCACTGCAAGATCATCGTGGAGAAGAACACCATCGAGACGGACATGTATCACGCAGGGTACGAGCCTCTCTACCCAGCATGGTTGGAGGACAATCTGAAAGGAACGGTAACACCAGGGACTGGTCGAGGAAACAGAATCATAGATAAGGAAGCTGAAACCCAAGTCAAGTACAACAGGCTGCACAGAAGGGTTCACGACTCTGAAAATGAGCACCGAGAAATACATGAGAAGAACGCAAGGTTGATTGATGAATGGAAAGAGATGACGGTCACTTCCAATAGGAAACTAGAATACCTGGAGCGAGGAATAGTAGAGCTAGAGGGCAGAGTCATAAAGAGGATCGAAAACTGTCAGAATGCTGAAGGACCTGAAGGAGGACACTGGGCCAGAGCCTACTTGATGCTGGGGCTGCGCGAGCTGGGAGATCTCTATGAGGGATTTCGGAAGATCGAATCTGGGGAAGGTCCTTCTGGGACCAAATAGGCTAGATTTATTTTTGCTTTTTTCTTAAGATGTAATAAGGCCAAGTGCCAATAGTAACTCAGTTTTATCATTATTTCAGTATCGTTTTGGGATTCGTCTATTCTTACATTATGGAATGAAGCATTTATTGGCATTAAAAGTTCTCCAAATCTATTTGTCTCTAGGCTTACCTCGGGCACAATGAGGCTCCCAAATTAGGCCGCAAATTTATATTTCCGCAATATGTGTTTAAATACTGCAAACATTTCAGGATCCTTACTAACTTGTCACCTTTTGATTTTATTTTTATTATTATTATTCCCATCCCCTTAGGTTGGTTCAATCATACTGGCCTCATCAGCATATCACACCAGATCCAGAGGCCCTCCACCCCCTCCTCCCCCAAGCAACACAAAAAGCAGAGGGAAAGCAAAGATGGACGATTTAAGTGGAATCCGAAAGGAAAACATTGAGAACGCAGAGACCTCCGACGGCCGCAGTACTCCGGCCCCAAATGACCTGGTTTTGAGACTTGAACAAAGGATACTAGAACTACAAGGAGAACTTGAGCAGGTCCGCAATTTGGCAAACTTGTCACTCACCCTCAATGTTCCTAATATCCACCAACAGAACGCAAAGAACCCAACACCTCCTCAAAACACACAAAACCAACAGCCGCAAAATCCTACCATACCAAATCAATACACCACTCCACCACAAAATATCAATCCATTGCCGATGCCAACTCCACCACAACAACATCAACCAATTCATTTACCCACCAGCCACCACTTACCACACTCCCCAAAATACACCACTACTCATTCCCGATCCACAAAACTCCACCAATGACAACCACTATACCCAAGTTCCTGGCACCCATCAGAGCAATCCCATATACGTGGAAACTGTACCACATTCTACCCAGCCACTCTCCTGTGCACCAGAAACCACCAAAAAGGACCTGCTCATTAGGAACATGGCTGAAGAGCTTAAAAGGTTAACAAGCCGAGTTCAAGGTGTTGAAGGCGATAGAGGAATAGAGGGTTTAAACTATGAGGACTTGTGCATACAACCGGATGTCGACAAACCTCCCAAGTTCGAAATGTTCGATGGTACAGGTGATCCCAGGGTTCATCTCGGAACTTATTGTGACAAACTTGTCGGGGTCGGGAAAGATGAAAAGATCCGAATGAAGCTCTTTATGAGGAGCCTTACTGGGGATGCGCTGTCTTGGTATATCAGCCAAAATCCCAAGAAATGGGTAAAATTGGGTAAGCATGGCGTCAGATTTCATGGACCGGTTCAAGTTCAACACAGAGAATGTACCTGATGTCTTCTACATTCAGAACCTCAAGAAGAAACCCACTAAGAGCTTCCGTGAATATGCTACCCGCTGGAGGTTGGAAGCCGCCAAGGTCAGGCCCGCTTTGGATGAAGAACAGATGAATAAATTCTTCGTTAGGGCACAGGACCCGCAATATTATGAGAGGCTGCTGGTTATCGAAAATCACAAATTCTCTGACATCATCAAGCTCGGAGAAAGGATTGAAGAAGGGATCAAGAGCGGAATGGTAACAAACTACGAGGCTTTGTAAGCCACAAATAAAGCACTACAATTAGGTGGCATATCGAAGAAGAGAGATGTTGGGGCAGTAATGGTAGCCCAGGGCCCAAAATCCCCGCTTGTCTATCAAACACCTCCACCCACGTACCAAGCACCACCGCCCCCATATCAACCTTCATCCCCCAGATAATCCCAACCAGCCTCTGTCTATCACACATATAACTCCCAACCATCCCACTTCCAATCACCACCAGCTCGTCAAAATTATCCAAGACCACGACCAAACTTTGACCGCAAGCCACCCAGAAAGTATACCGCCATTGCCGAGCCCATTGACCAATTATATGAAAGGTTAAAAACTACCGGTTATGTCACTCCTGTTCCTGCAGTGGCATTAGAAAACCCATCCCAATGGGTCAATCCGAACAAGACTTGTGCGTACCATTCCGGTATGAAAGGCACACCACAGCTGAGTGCTAGACATTGAAGGATAAGATCCAAACATTAATTGATAATCAGGTCATACAAGTTAAGGAGGCCTCACCTAATGTCCGCAACAATCCTTTCCCCGATCACAGAAGTGATGGTATACATGTAATAGAAACGAATGAAGAATGGGACCCTGAAGGGTCGATCGGGCTTATTCGGGAAGGCGATGACTCTAAGGTCGCAGCCACACTTACTCCTATCGTAGTTCTGACTCGGGCACCGATCGAAGTTGATGTAACTACATCAGATCCGTTCAAGGTGGAAGTGGCTCCGCCCGCAGCCACCCCCACTCCATTTGAAGTAGAAGTGGTCACACCCTTCACTGTGATAGTATCAACCACACCCCGATTCAACTCAAAAGCAATACCCTGGGATTATGTCGTTGAGGCTCGGCGGAAGGGGAAGGCCAAGGTAGAGGAATCTGACGTGGCACAGGGAATGACTAGGACCGGAAGAGTCTATACACCGGAAAACCTAGGAGGTTCAAGTAAGGAAGCCACTGCTAGGCAACCTATTATTGAGACCGGGCCAGATGACCTGTGGAGAAAAGTACAGGCGAAGGAGTACTCTGTTGTTGACCACCTGAACAAAGTCCCTGCTCAGATATCTATCCTGTCACTATTGCAGAACTCTGAGTCACACAAGAACGCCTTGATGAAAGTACTGAGCGAGGCTTATGTACCCAATAATATCATTGGTGGAGAATGTCCAACATGGTTGGTCAGGTGCTGGAGAGCCATAAGATTATCTTCCACAAAGATGAGCTGTCGCCCGAGGGACGGAATCACAATCGAGCTTTGCATATTACGGTACAGTTTGAAGATAAGTTCATTGCCAGGGTCCTGGTTGATGGAGGTTCTAGTCTGAATATTTGTTCACTGGACACCCCGAAAAGGTTGGACAAAGGTTTCCGTGAAATACGGACCGGAAGCATGAATGTGAAGGCTTTTGATGGGTCCTAGAGGGCCACGATCGGGGAAATCAATCTTTGTTTGCAGATGGGACCAACTTGGTTTGACGTTGAGTTCCAAGTGCTTGACATACCAGCCTCATATAATCTTTTGTTGGGCCGCCCGTGGATCCATTCTGTTGGAGTCATGCCCTCCACACTATATCAAGCCGTAAAATTCGAATGGAACCGTCAGGAGGTAATCATTCATGGAGACGGGAGTAACCCCATTTACACCATTCAAACCATTCCGGCCATTGGACATAGAAGAAGGCTAGGAGGGGAAACCTACCATCACATCGAACGGGTCAATGCTGTCGAAAAGGACAAGTGGTGGAGTAACAAGATAGAAAGCATATTAGCATGGTCTGGATATGAACTCGGCAAAGGATTGGGAAAGAACCTCCAAGGCATCACCAAATCAATACAGCCGAAGAATCATGGTACTACCTTTGGGCTCGGATACCAGTACACATGGCAAGATTACAGGAATTGGTTGCCTCTATGGCGCGGACCATATTACCCTCTTGAGCAACCGGTACCCCGTTTGGAACAAGCTTTCCATCAAGCAGACACAATATGGGGAACTACTGAAGAAGAAGCACTAGCTGGGCTAGGATCTATTCTTGGAAGATGAGGATATGGACTGCAGTGCCATAATTGAGGAGAAGGAGGAAGAAGGCCTCACCATTCAGACTATGGCAAAGGGAGCTGTTCTCAGAAATTGGACCGCCACACACCATCCCGAGCCCGCCGAGTCCCTGGGTAGCTTGGCAGAATTTATAGCTGTTCTAGACATTTAAATTTTCCAGCAATTCTGTTTTAAGATTTTTCTGTTTTAAATAAATGCTCGATCCACCGAGCCAAGCTTTTGTTTGAACAATTTTCTCAGTTTTAATCAAACGTATCTATCCTTTATCATTATTCATTACTATTTTTATACTTTTCCCTTCTAGAGTGTTATTATTACTTTTCCTGATGAACCCGTGACTGTGACATGTAATGAGGCAACACAATATGAGAATAGTGACTTAGAATAAGAAGATGAGATACCCGAGGAAATTTTCAGGGAAGTTGAGAATTTTGAGAACAAGCCTAAGTCCAATCTGGATGAAACAGAAGCAGTTAATTTGGGAGATGCCAAGACCGTCAAAGACCCGCGTCAGCATTCACTTGTCGCCAACAGAGAAGGAAGAATACATCCATTTTCTAAAGGAATATGAGGACATTTTTGCATGGTCGTATGACGATATGACCGGTTTGAGCACATCTATAGTATCTCACAAGTTGCCTACCAACCCCATGTGTCCGCCAGTCAAGCAGAAACTCAGAAAATTCAAACCAGACATGAGTCTGAAAATCAAGGAGGAAGTTACCAAGCAGATCAAAGCCAAGGTTCTAAGGGTGGTTGAGTACCCAACCTGGTTAGCTAACATTTTGCCAATTCCGAAGAAAGATGGAAAGGTCCGAATATGTGTTGATTATCGGGATTTAAACAGAGCAATTCCCAAAGATGACTTCCCGCTTCCAAATATACATATCCCGATCGATATCTGCACCAAGCATGAGCTCCCATCCTTTGTAGATTGCTTCGCAGGTTATCACCAGATCTGGATGGATGAAGAATATGCCGAGAAGACAGCTTTTATTATGCCTTGGGGTGTATACTGTTACAAGATGATGCCATTCGGTCTGAAGAATGCTGTGGCTACTTACATGAGAGCCATGACAACCATTTTCCATGATATGATACACAGAGAAATAGAGGTATATGTGGACGACGTCATTATCAAATCCAAGAGGGCTGCAAATCACATAGCAGACTTGAGGAAATTCTTCGACAGGCTCAGGAGGTACAATTTAAAGTTGAACCCCGCAAAGTGTGCATTCGGGGTTCCTGCAGGAAAGTTATTGGGATTCATTGTCAGTCGCCGAGGGATCGAGCTAGATCCGACTAAAGTCAAAGCTATTCAGGAGTTACAACCACCCAAAAGCAAAAAGGACGTGATGAGTTTCTTGGGACGACTCAACTACATCAGTCGATTTATAGCACAGTCTACCGTAATATGTGAACCTATCTTCAAGATGTTGAGGAAGGATGCCGAGGTGAGTTGGACCGAGGATTGCCAGAAGGCTTTTGACAAGATCAAGGAATACCTGTCCACACCACCAGTCCTGGTCCCGCCTGAACCAGGACGACCTTTGCTACTTTATCTTTCCGTGTTAGATGGAGCCTTTGGGTGTGTTTTAGGACAACATGATGAGACAGGAAGAAAGGAGCAAGCCATATATTACCTGAGTAAGAAATTCACACCTTATGAAGCACGGTATTCTCTGCTTGAACGCACTTGCTGTGCTCTGACCTGGACAACCCAGAAGTTGAGGCATTATTTCTGTGCCTACACTACGTACCTCATATCCAGGATGGATCCTCTGAAGTATATATTTCAGAAGCCCATGCCTACGGGGAAGTTGGCTAAATGGCAGATACTACTGAGTGAGTTCGGCATTGTCTATGTAACTCAAAAGGCAGTTAAGGGACATGCATTGGCAGATCACCTCGTTGAAAATCCGATGGGAGGAGAATACGAACCCTTGAAAACGTATTTTCCTGATGAAGAAGTATCATTCGTAGGAGAAGACATTACCGAAGCATATGATGGTTGGAGGATGTTTTTTGATGGAGCCGCAAATTTCAAAGGAGTAGGCATTGGAGCAGTTTTGGTATCAGAAACAGGTCAACATTATCCCGTATCTGCTAAACTGAGATTTCCCTGCACCAACAATATGGCAGAATACGAAGCCTGCATACTAGGGCTCAACATGGCAGTCGACATGAACATTCAGGAGTTGTTGGTGATCGGCGATTCAGATTTGCNCATGGTCACCTAGAGATTCTACTTTAGGACTTTGATTGATAAAGACCTTAACTGTGTTTGAGTCGTGCTGCTTGTATGTTTACTTGAGGAGGAAATTTTGAGCCTCTTATCTGCTTCCATTATGTGTAAAGTCCTACATGTTTTGACTGTCGCCTTAGAATTTTGCCCTTTTAAAACCTTAGGGGTATGTCTAGAACCACCTATAGGTAGAGGTCCTAACTCCCTCCAGGACCATTAAGAAGGGACGGGTAGCAGCACGCAATAGAGACCGCTGACCAACACTCGCTTTGCATGACCACTAAGGGGATGGGAAGGGTAGATATGGATATGATGACCGGTGCGCTAATGCCACGCGTAGCCCCTTTCTGAGGAGTGATTACCGGGCATTGTACTGATGTGATCCTATAGGATAACTAACCTAGGACCTCCCTCTCCCCAAATCCTCTTTTCTTGAAACTCTATTTTCTTTTTTCTACAACCTGTTTAAATTCCTATTTTATACAATGCCCAACATGCTCTACTTACAATTATTTGCTTCAATTGTTTATTTATGGACTAATATGTGAATATAAGTTCAGCCGAGACCCACAGTTGTGGACCAAGAGGGGTGCCTGACACCTTTCCCTCAAGGTTATTTCGAGCCCTTACCCTAATCTCTGGTAATGCAAACCAACCCAAGAGTTAATCGCTCTAGGTGCCCAACGCACCATAATCCGTTAGGTGGCAACTCTTCAAATACCCAATTCCCAAAAAGGAAATGAGTCATTACACCCCGTGAATGTCGAAACCCGGACGTCTCCCCGCGAGAGGGGGAAAAAAAGGGGGCGCGACACATAGTATTGTGGATCCTGGGCCCAGACGAAGAATTTGTTCATCTGCTCTTCTTCCAATGCCGGCCTAACCTTTGCAGCTTCTGACCTACATCGAGTAGCATACTGGCAGAAAGTTTCCGTTGGTTTCTTCTTGAGGTTCTGTATGTAGAAGACGTCTAGTGCATTCTCTATATTAAACCTGAATCGGTCCATGAAGTCCGATGCCATGCTTACCCAGTTAACCCCCTTCTTGGGATTTTGACTGATATACCAAGATACGACGTCTCCAATGAGACTCCTCATGAATAGCTTCATGCAAATTCTTTCATCTTTCCCAACTCCCACGAGCTTGTCGCAGTACATCCTCAAATGTACCTTTGGGTCACCTGTTCCGTCGAACATCTCGAACTTGGGAGGTTTGTAACCCTCTGGCAGTTCTACGCCTGGCTGAATGCATAAATCTTCATAATTCAGATCCTCAATTCCTTTGCCTCCTTCAACACCCTGGACTCGGCTTGTGAGCTTCTTAAGCTCCTCCGCCATATTCTTAATGAGCAGGTCCTTCTCGGTGGATTCTGGTGTGTATGAGACTGGTTGAGCGGAGTGGGGTAAGGTTTCTACGTATATGGGATTGTTTTGGTGGGTGCCGGGGGTTTGAGTGTGGTGGTGATCATTAGTTGAATTTTGCGGATCAGGGATATATTGTGGGGTATTCTGAGGAGTATGGTAAGTGGTTTATGGGTATTGAGTCGGGAGATACTGGTGTTGAGGGGGTGTTGGTATTGGTGGAGGATTAGGATTTTGGGGAGGTCTTACGTGTTGATGGGGTGCGGGAGGATTTTATGGACGTGGTTTGGTGTATTTTGAGGAGGTGCTGGGTTTTGAGCATTTTGCTGGTTAAGATCGGGGACGCTTAGGGTGAGGGAGAGGTTTGCCAAATTGCGGACCTGCTCATGCTCCCCATGCAATTCTAGTATCTTATGTTCCAATCGTAGGACCAAATCATTCTGTGCCGGAGTACTCCGACCGACTGAAGTTTCAATATTCTCAGTATGTGTAGCCTTATCTTTCCTGACACCACTCATATCATCCATCTTAGCCTTTCCTTTGCTTTTCAGATTGCTTGGAGGAGGAGGAGGAGGTGGAGGGCCTCTAGATCTGGTGTGATATGCTAACAATGCCAGTATGTGCGAACCAACCTTAGGGAATGAGAATAATCAAATAAAGAAAAAATGCAAAAAGGTAAACCGGTTAGTGAGGATTCTGAAAAGTATTTGTAGTATTTAAACATATTTTGCAAGAGTGTATATTCGCGTCCTAATTTGGTGAACCTCGTTGTGCCCGAGGTGAGCCTAGAGACAAGTAGATTTGTAGAGAATTAATGCTGATAAATGCCTCATTTCATTAATGTAATAAATAAGACGAACCTAAAAAGGACAATAAATAAATGAGTTACTAATGGCATTTGCCTTATTACATTCGAATTCCAAAAAGATTCAAAAAATAGATAAACCTAATCTACTTGGTCCTAGAGGGACCTTCTCTATATTTGACCCTTTTGACTCCATCGATCAGATTCTCCAGGTCGTGCATGTCCAACAACAAGTATGCCCTCGCTAGGTGTCCTCCTTCGTTGCCCTCTGCATTCTGACAGTCTACGACCCTTTTCCTCATCTTCCCTTCTAGTTCCATTAGACCCTGCTCCAAATACTCTAACCTTTCTGTCGACCTTGTAGCTATTTCTCTCCACTCGTTAATTGACTCCATGTCGAACTTGTGTTGTTCCAAATGCCTGGCTTTGGATTCAAGGACTCTTTCGCGTAGCCTCTCATACTTCACTTGTGCTTCAGCATCCTCATCTATGACCCTATTTCCTTGACCGACCCCTGGCTTGACTATTCCTGCTATGTTATCTTCTAACCATGATGGGTAGAAGTACACATGACCTGCGTGATATCGATCTGGCTCGATGGTGTCCTTTTCCACGATAATCTTCAAATGGCACATGTGCTGGGCCTCACATTTGTATGGAATGGCATCATCCTAAAAATCGGCTCTGTAATGACTCATTTTGGAGACTCGTGGTATGACTTGTTTTCTACCAACTTGCCTCATGACCCTGATAGGAACATAGGGATTTATATCCCTTAACCCAATTAGCACCAAGTGTGGAACATCCCTGGATCTGATGATGAATTCATTAGTAGGGAACCACTCGAACATCCAATGAACCTTGTCCTCGGTCAAATTGCTGAAAAATTGTGGGCCATTCTGTAGCATTCTCTGGCTGTGCAAACCTGTCTATGATAAAGGTCATTCTTTTCGGATGGTGGAAAGATATGTGATCATTCCATGGTCTCCGTGGAAACTCTTGGCAGTATTGGCCCCTCTGAAGATGTTCTAACAACCAAATCTGCAGCAAGTTACAACTCTCAAAATGTTTGAACCCTTTCTTGCAACGATCCAGAGCCCGGTATATTTCTGCGACAATCATCGGAACAATAGTGTATGTTTGTCCCTCAATTCCCTCCATTAAAGCTTTGGTTACCATGGCCAACCTGGTGTGAATTCTGTCCTTTTGGCTTGGAAACACTATCATGCCCAGAAAGCAGACGATGAATACAAAAACTCTACGGTGAGTCCAGCCCAGGGAAGTGATGGAGAATTCATCATGAAAGATACGGTAAGATTTGCTGTGTCCATATCGTTCATAAAGGAAGTCGAAGGGTATGTAGGACTTCTTCAGGCACACGAAGTCATCATTCTTTCTCAGACCTATCATCTTCAGAAACCCCCTGGTCGTGCGATTTTCTGGTACTAGTAAACCAGGACTATCCCATGGTAATCCAGCGAATCCTCCTATTTCCTCCAGAAAAAGGAGTCATTTCTATATTGCCAAAATGGAATACAACCCTTTATCCGTTCCAAAACATAGTAGCAGCCTCGATCAGCATGTTGTTTGGTTGGACGTCCAATAAGGAGGGTAAAATTCCAAGAACCCTTTTCACGTGATTTTTGTCGCTTGGCGAAAGGTTTTTCCACCAATCCAACAATAACGGTGGTACACTTCGGACCATGCCGAACATGGGGACTTCGTGCCTCATTCTTTGCAAAAATAAACAGAGTTAGACCCTTGCCCCATCCGGATTTGACTACTTACATATTAACAATTAGCATGTCAGCATTTATCTCTCCAAATAATGCACATATCGTGGTTGCTCCCGTTGGGATTATGGAAATCCCGGTGGACTTTGGACAAGGTTTATATTAGAGGGTTATTATGCGGACAACATATTAACCCAGGCTAGGTTTGATCATGATGCATGTACAGTCATTATCAGAGTAAGGTTTCTATAGAAGTCTAGACTAGTACCCTCAAGCGGACAACTTGAGAGGGAAAGGCACGAAACCATCGACTGCACCGCGATCGACTAGTTTTACCGCAAATAAGCCTTTCCAAATTTAAAGGGTAATTTTAGGAAGAGCGCGGACACTCATCAAGTGCCGCTTTGGTATTAGTACGCACAAGTGGAATATGATATTGAGCATGCATTATGTAAAAATAACACATTGTCAAGTATTTTCACATGTTTGAAAATAAATGCAGTATTGAATAAACGTAAAGACATAAAGGAAAGAAAAATAGGGAAAAAGTTAGTTTGTGAAATGAAGGAATTGTAATAAAGCAAATAAAAGGGGTACGGATTGGGGAGAGACATGATATAGCAAAATTGAAAGTCGGGAAAATGATTAGGAAATAAGGGAAAACACTCGTTATAATTAAATTAAACGAAGAATTACATGTGAGTTAATATAAAAGGGAAATAGGGAAAAGGATGTGCATGTAGAAAATAAAAGTAAAACAAGAGCAAAATAACAACAATACGCTTATCGGGAAAGACTAATTCATGTAGATCAAGTTCATAATGGTAAGAGCCTCAAGATATCCCCAGCAGAGTCGACATGCTGTCGCGCCCCCTTTTTTTCGCGAAATAGGGTTTCGACATTTGACAACTCCTTTGAGAGGGTAGGGAAAAGGAATTGGTTAGAGTCGCCACCTAACGAATTAAGGTGCGTTAGGGCACCTAGAGCAGATAACTCATATCATACCAGTTTGCATCACCAGATATCGAGTAAGGGCTCGAAATTACCTTGAGGGAAAGGTGTTAGACACCCTTCGAGGTCCACAATGGTGGGTCCCGGCCGAACTTAATTTATGCATTAGTCTAATAAAGAAGCTAGAGAATTACTTAATGGGGGGTCTTAAATTTTTTAGCCTAAAGGATCACCCGTGCAACATAAATAATACTTTGTAACTCCCTCGAGATGGGGTGCTACTCATATTATTCAGCGGGCACAGACTATCATCTCTTGCTAACCAATTACTATCTTTAAGTCGCTACTTAAAGCGCTCTAGGCTATTCTAGTGCGTTTCCTATGTGTGAACTACCCGTCCCTTACCTATGGTCCTGGAGGCGTTAGGACTTCTATTTGGGGTGGTTCTAGACTAAGCCTGGGTTGCTCAAATTGTAAAATACTAGGTGACAAACAAAACAGTTAGGACTTTTCACATAAAAACATATATGGTCTCATATTGACCTCCACACATAAATAGCAAATGCACGCAACTGATTAGCAGGTTTTATTGATCGCAGAATCCTATAGACATGATATCTATGTGAGAAGACAAGCGAGCAGTGATATACAGAAACAGTTTCATTAATGCGAGTGTTAAGGCCTATTATTTTTCCTACTGATTTTATTTAGTACAACAACTGGGCGTTTCATGCAGTGACGAATAATAGTAAATCACAGTTACAAATCCAGAATTGTGGTTTTAGTACTATAAGCATATTGTCTAAGTGATTGGCAGTGGCGATTGTATTCAGAACCAATTAGTAGAATCCTATAGGCATGATATCTAATGTCGAACTAGTTTTAACCCTATAGACATAATTTCTAGATGCACACTGATTTTAGCTTCATAGACATGTTTCACAGCCTTGTATTTCCCTTTAATCCTATAGGCATGCTTTCTAATTACTGAACCGACTTAAATCCTATAGGCATGATCTCTAGGTTTGAAACTGATTTTAATCCTATAGTCATGATATCTATTACTGAATTGATTTAAATCCTATAAGCATGATATCTATCAAGCATCACAAGGGCAGAAATTGTACACATTCCCAGCAAACAATTGAATCAAACATTGGGGTCCTATAGGCATGATTGCTAACACATATTGATGCGTCCTATTGGCAGGATTTCTAATGCACACACCATATAAAACTCATACGGGTTTAAGCAGAATTGACATCACCAATAAAAGTCTTATAGGTAGGGTTTCTAAAACACATTGTAGAACTTAACAGTTTTGACAAATGAGCAGAATTAATAGCATAGATGAAGCCCTATAGGCAGGTTTCTACCCAGTTTAACAAAAGGAAATAAGAAATCCCCCCGATTTTACTAAATACCCAAAATCCGTTTATTACAAAGTTATTACAGACTAGATAATGAATGAATTACATAACAGTAATAAAAATACACTATAGGGAGCCTTCCTTAGGCCCAAATTAACCCAATAACCGGGCCTTCAAAGCTTATTTCACAGGTACAACATAGCCAAATACGAGTGATTCACCCATAGCACATATAGAACCAGGTTTCCAGTGTGTCAAAGTTCCCAAGGGCCTCAGGGACCCAGTGCAATGCTCACGCCAAAACCACATATTCAGAAATGATTCAAAAGAGATTAGGAACCAGTTCCCAGTGTATCAGAGTTTAAGAGAGTCTCACATAGACCCTGAGCAGTGCTCACACTGGGGTGGTTGAGGATAGAACCTAAAGGACTAAGATTGGGAGTTTTAAAAAAAAAAGAGTAACAACCTATATAAAAAGAGGTAGGGACAAATTTAAAACAGTTTGGATTTCTGAGAAGGAGACTACCATAGCAAAATTTTTTAGAACACAAAACATGTAGGCATAATGGCATTAAGAAAACAAACAAGAGTGGCAAAGTACACAGTTTCAAACAAGTTAATTCAGAAAAGACCTGATTACACTAAGTGTGCATGCTAACATTTAGGACAACCTTGTTTAATCACAGAAACATTTAGGCAGAGTGTTAAGGCAAACAGTCAGATTATCACATGAATCTAGAAGGATATAAATTAGATAACAATACAAGTCTATAAAGTTAGGAATGATGAACTAATTTTCATGCTAGTGGTATCCTAAGGATACTAAGTTCAGAATAAGGTCAGGACTAGCAAACAGTATGCATGAGACAAGTTAAAACAATAAGTTATCCTTTAAGAGGATTCGCATTATTCAAAGATAACCAATCTCAGAACTAATAGTATCAACTATAAGACTAAAAGAGAATCATATAGACATGCAGAATCATGCTTAGAATAAACTTTAAACATGCTGGATTGTACACATAGTTCAAGGATATATAGAGATGAAATGACAAAGTATAGTCACTCACCAGTTAAGCAAGCAAAACAGAGTAATACCACAGAGTCGAGAATCCAGAATATTTGGCCTTGGCTTTCAGCCGGCCAAGACCAGTAGTGAACAAGAGAGTGCAAAAAGATTATAGAACTAAGCCCTAGATTTCTTAGTGAGAATATTGAGAGTTCGAGTTCGTCTAAAGGGGAAAGGGTAGAACGTTTAAATAGCACTGGACTAGGCACATAAATATGGCAATAATCAATCAAGAAAACATCTAATAGTCAATTAAGGGAAGAAAACTCAGAACTTTATTTAAGGTAAACCATAGGTAACAAGTACATAGATGCGTATAATAATAATCAAACAAGGCTGGGAATTAAAGATTCTCAGGTAATAATTAAGGCAATAACAGATAGACAGAATCAGTAAGAAAAGTGAAATAAGAATCGGAACCCTAATTTTAGGGTAAGTAAAATCAGTCAAAATAATCAAAGGAAGATAACATGCATATAGACAGCTATGGGAAAGTATTGAACAAGAAATAAGAATCACAATATGTCTGAGCCTTAATTTTAGGGCAAATAAGCTGGTCAGCAAATTCACCAAAATCGCAATAGAGTGCATATGGACGAACATAAGGGAACATTAAAGGAGATACTCAACAAAAATAGAACTAGGACAGATCTTAAAAGATTTGAGCCCTAATTTTAGAGAAAATAAATTAGACAAAACTTTTAACGGAAAAATCGCAAAGAAAACAGACATGCGGTGAGATTTTCACAAAAATAAGAACAAAAATTAAACAGGTCTTAAAAGATTTGAACCCTAATTTTAAGGGTAAACACAGAATCAAAAGAATCTCAGAGATTCGTACCATAAGAGACGAAGAATGAACATAGATGGAAAGAAGTGAAGGTTCGAACCAGATTTGGTTCAAAGCAAGAGAGATCCACTTGCCATGTTAGGCAAGTGATTATGTAATACCATAATCGGCTAACTAGTAATAGGAGACGACAAATAAGGTAAGGAAGCCGTCTATGGATTCCATCTCTGAGTTGGAATCGAAGGGAAAAACGGGATTATGACGCTAGGGTTTCAGAAGAGGAAGAGAGTGTTTAGGAGTTTAAGGACGGTGGATGGTAGAGAAAATGGGGGACTAGGGTTAGGAATGGTTAGTTAAAAAGGGAAGGGTGAACGGGAGGGCTGGGATTAAAGGTAAACGGGGCGGGTCGTGCAAAATGGGTACTGACCGAGTTTTAATAAGGGGTTGTTTGGTTTGGGCTCAGGAGCTATTGGGCTGGTGTGAACGTGTTGGGCTTGGTATTTTGGGCTGGGGTAATTGGGTAGTGTATAGGTCCGAAATTGGGGTTTTAGGGGGCTATATTTTAAATACCCAATTTAACCAATAAATAATTTATAAAAACTAATTAACAAATAGCAAAAATATCACTTGTGCATGGAAATGATTTAAAATAATTACTTAATATTATAAAAATATAAAAAGTCATTTTCTGTATAAATAATATAATTATACATGCATATGGTCTATTATTGTAAAATGGGCAATTTAGCCTTGTAAAATATAAATTTAATTATAAAAATGCACTGAAAAGTACTCAAACATTATGCTGGTATAAATGATAAGTTTAGATGATTAACTTATCATAAAAAATAATTTGGAGGGCAAATATTGGATATTTATATAATAAAATGTAGAAACAAATTGATTTAAAGTCTTTAAAAATTATGGAAAATTATGAAAAATACTTGTGCATGCCTGTAAATCAAATGATGATGCATATGCACTATTTTGAAAGTCTATATATATATATATATATGTGTGTGTGTGTGTGTGTGTGTGAGAGGGAAAAATTGGGTATCAACAAGGCCGTCCCAGCCACACCGCATGACAAACCAACATCACCGATCTCCCGAAGAGATCTGCTTTCGGCGGCGGAGCACAGAAGGTCAAATTGGGGCACCAAGTCCACCGTGTCCTCCAATAGGTTAAAGTTTGATGGAATTTCGAGCACACGGGAAGGGCCTTCTGCCCTCACATCGACCCTGGTAAAACCTTCCTCGAACATCCTCATGTCCTCAGGATCGATATCAGAATCAGATTCATAATCATCTACCACTACGCCCTTCAACCTCTCATTAGCCGAAGAGGGAGTTCGGGCTGTTGAGACGTCGATGGACCGCTTGGAACAATCACGGCGGCCTCCGAACTCTGTCCCCCTGCAGGGAAGCCTCTTCCACGCCCGAAACGGGCATCGCCTCCACACCCAGGCTGGCATCACCACCGGCTTCAGACACCGCCGAAATAGGGTAACCCTCGAGGGCATTTCAATTAAAGACAGCCTCTCCGACATTATCCTCCACCTCTTTGACGAGGACTCTTCGCCACCATCATGAGAAAGTTCGTCTGCCGAACGAACTGTGGGGACCGGAGTGTCCGATCAAAGAGCAGCCTCCGAACGAACAGGTTCGGATGCGAACGCAGTCCGTGGAATAGCCAGACTTTGGAGGCCCTCATCCGCAGCTACCTTTGGTACGGGCCTGGCAGAAGAAGCCAGTTGACGGAAATCAAGGACTGGAGCCCTCTCCCTTTTCGCTCCTCTCCGACCTGCCAATGAGAGAAATTCGACCAAACGAAGATATAAGGTAAAGAAAAATACGGAGCGAAGAACAAAGCGATTAAGGCCAAAACAAGCTGACTCACCAGCGGAAGGCTTGAGCCCAAACCTCTCGTGGGAAGGTGCCCATTCGCGAATCCCCATCGTGTGGGGCAGAATCGAGCTCACCCACCCGCGAATATCAGCAACTTGCGGAGGAGGTAGCCTCTCGGCTGCAAAAACAAACAACTCGACGAGATCACTAAAGCGAGACGACCAACAGCCATTCAAAAAATAATAATAATAATAAAAAGAAAGGAAGACCTATGGGCGAAATTCCACGCCTCAGGAAACTTTGCGGGGTTCGATACCACGTGCTTTGTTCGGACAAAAAAGAAGTTCTCCCAGAAGCGGCAATTGGCCTTGTCATCCATCTTCACCACCAAACCCTTGGTTCCTCAGTGACGAAGGTGAATCATCATGCCCCTATAAAAATAGGGGACGAAGAGGTGAAGCAGGCGTTGGAGAGAAATTACCCGATCGGCCAGCTCCGCGTACTTGATAAGCATAAGGAAGAGTTTGTATATGTATGGAGAGAGTTGAGCCGGACACACCTCGTAGAAGCGGCAGAAGTCCACCACCAAGGAAGGAAGGGGAAGCGTGTATCAGATGACAAATGGATATGCGTAAAATGCGCAGTAGCCTGGGCGGTGTATATGCACTACGTCACGACCCGCCGGAACTAGTTCAATGTGATCAGGGATTCTCCATTTGGATTTAAACGTCGTGAGCGCCACGACATCCATAGTAGAAATAACAGGTTCAAGCTCATCCTCAGCAGGGCTCTTGAAGTCAGTCCTTGCCTTCCCTGGGCGGGGGACCACTTCATCCACCGTCGAAAAACTTTCATCCTCCATCATAGTCACTCCCTCTTCGAGTGGGAGTATATCCTTTCCCGGTACCGGGGCACTAACGGCTCTATCAGGGTTGGAAGATGCACTAGCCATCTCTTTGGTTGATTGCACAGATCGGGGATGTAAAGAAAGGAAGGTAGCAACCACGAGAACTATTAGCAGAAAAGAAATATGAGGAACTGGACAAGAAGAAGGAATGCCTTAAGATTTTCTTGTGAACGATTGGGGGACACTACATTTGAATGGGAAACTTTTCCCTATTTATAAGGATATGAACATTCTGGGCAGAGAAACCAAACGCCGCCATTTTTTGAAAATAACGGAAGGGGCACGAGAAAAGACGCAACGCATAAAAAACGTGCGCCATGATGACGAATGAAGAGTTTAATGACATTTTGAACTGACGTGATGGTCTGATGCAACACTCGAAATGTCACGTCGCTACCTCACCACGAGGTACTCGCCCATCGGCCAAAGTGCTCAGATTTCTCACAACTTTCGAACCGACAGAGTCCGCCGACCGAGCTCGCCAAAAGACAACCCCAATAGGCGGAGGGACTACCTGTATGGGTCAAAATCTGACCAAACGAGAATCTGCATGAAGAGGAACGGCAAAAAGTCACTTGGGCCAAAGTCGTATTCATACAACGCTATAGCGACAAGAACCTCGGCCACAGCCGAGGTCGTGTACTCAGAATGCTTGTACGGCGAATTGGATGTTACGACATTTCAGAGGGTCAACTGGTGATACAGTTAAATGACTTAGGTGCTCTGGCTAATGACTGTTCGGTAAATGAGAATACCTAGTATATATACTAGGCGAGAGAATGAAGAAAGAGGGGATTCACAAATCACACACTTCTTCACTGACAGGGGATGGGAATTAGCGAACCCATCTCGTAAATGAGAAAAGGTTTGAAACCTTACTATTCATTTTTTGTAGCCATCGTTATGGGGATTCACAACTCACACACTTCTTCACTGACAGGGGATGGGAATTGGAGAACCCATCTCGTAAATGAGAGAAGGTTCGAAACCTTGCTATTCATTTTCTATAGCCATCGTTATGGAATAAACAATGACATACCCCGTGGTCATTAATGGTGAATCCTTTCTTTCTTCTTTATTTTATATTGTGGAGTAACGATGTCGAGAATGAATGTAAGTTCATCATACACATTAGATTTTTTCCATTATGTTAATGAGTTCATGAGCTTAACCTTACCCTACTTTTCTTAGTTAGTATTCATTGATCTAGAGTTTATTATCTTTGGCTAGGATTTATCCTCTATTTTCTCATTTAATTAGTTTAATGAAAGGTCTCACACTTTTTGGTCAAACAATATGCTAAATTGCTAATGTTACATATATGTGTGTGTTAGCGGAAAATCATTAGAGGGGGATATATATGAAATTGTACGCTCTACCCACGAGAGAGTAATATTAAGTTCATCTCACGGACCATCAAGAGGTATGGTAGAATATTACAAGTTATTTCATTTTTAAGCAAAGATTTTAGGTTCGAGCCATGAGAATGAAGTTTCTTTTGGTGGAGAGTACAAAAACCCTTGATAAAATTTTTACGATGTGATTTTGAGATAATCAGGCTAATAAATGTCGAACATCAGATGCTTATACCAAAATAAAATAATAACCTCAAAAGACTCCCAATGTACAACCCGTTTGCGTGTAGTAAACTGCTTGTTTCTACTGTTTCGAGCCAAACTTTATAACAAGAATAGATTTTGCCAAAATATATAAGAGTCAAAAGACAATGCAGAGCTACCTATTTGGGAGTGATATCGCATCTGTTAAAAGTTTTTACTACTAAATTTTTTTCTTTTTTGTACATACATACACTGTCAAATCCATTTTACACAAGGGTATTTTATAGTGAAGTAATTAGGGGGGTCAAACTTTACTTCAAGACAGTCTTGTGTTCAAATTTCAGGTGTGTGTTATAAAATAAAAATTGCAAAGTAAATAAACTAAAGACAAGTATAGAGGGAGATCGATATTTTAATTCAACTTCAAACTGATATACATAATGAACTGAAATTTCCTATATTTATAGAAGAAAGCAAGCTGCTGTGTAAGCTGCTACTGCAAGCTGCTTGTAAGTTGCTTGTAAGTTGCTACTGTACCGGATATAGATAATCTTTTACTGGATGTAATATTTATCCATAACGGAGTACCGAAATGATAAGCTTCTTCAGGAGGCTTATTTCCAATAGAGTACTAAATAGATAAACATATTTACGGCAGAGTCCCATATGGATAAGCTTCTTCAGGAAGCTTATTTACAACGGAGTAGTAAATGAACATCCATAATATACATATTTATAACACTCCCTCTTGGATGTTCATTAAAAGATAATGTGCCTCGTTAAAACCTTACTATGAAAACCCCCGTGGGAAAAAATCCAGTGAAGGAAAAGAGTACACATATTAGTAATACGCATTGTTGGCTGCCTCATTAAAAACCTTATATGGAAAACCCTATGGGAAAACCTTAGTAAGGGAAAAATAGTACATCGCGCATTTTACTCCCCCCTGAAGAAAACCTTGTTTTAAATAATTGAGTCTCCGCATTCTAATCTTGTATCTGCATAATCAATACGATCTGCACTACCTTTGTTAGCATTAGGAAGATACATAAGTGCACCAATTGCACTGAGATAGAGTATTTCAGGACAAAGGAGTTCCTTATCCTCTTCTGGAGGTCGGGACGGATCCTTATTCACTTCATGTGATCGAACATAATTCAGATAAGAAGCCCGAATCAGGACTGCCTGCTGGTTGTAATAATTAACAGAAGCGGATTCAGTTTTTATTATTACTCTAAGGTTTGCCTAAGTGCTCAGACGGGATCCTATAAGCATGGTATCTATTGAACTCAGAAGGTGGCGAGACAGTAAAGCTCAAAAAAATGAATTATTTGAAATCATACAAGTGCATGCTTGTTAACATTGGGGGACTTAGATTATCCAAAAGAGATGCGGAATTAACAAATTGATTAAAGGCTCTGTAGGTGGTGGTATGTATTATTACTGATTTCACGTCTAGCAATGGGTGAAGCGAATTAGATTCATTTAGAAACTCCTATAGGCATGTTTCCTACACGTTGCTGATTTTATACACTTATAGACGTGGTTTCTAGATGCAGAACTTGTTTTAAAACATGGTATCTAAATGCAGAAATTGAACCTTATAGACATGGTTTCTAAATGCAGAACTTATTTTGAAACTTATAAACATGGCATCTAAATGCAGAAATTGAACCTTATAGACATGGTTTCTAAATGCAGTTCGAATTATGCAGAATGGCCTTGGAACAATCCTATAGGCATGATTTCTAGGCGGAGTTGAATATGCAGAATTGTAACAATCCTATAGGCATGATTTATATATATAGTTGAATATGCAGAATTAGAACAGTCCTATAGACATGATTTCTACCCTTTGCATGCACAGTTACCCCAACCCCGTTTCACTAGCCAGACCCGAGTATTTTTTACAAATTGTTACAAACCAGAGTAACAAATACATCAGAAAAATACAAAGAAAATAAGTACAACCCTAAAAGGCTTGATTCTTGACTTCCTGCCTGAATTATGAGATAGACCAACTCAAAGACCATCGATCCAAAGCCTTTCTCCAATTTGAGTGTGTCAGAGTTCCCTAAGAGCCTCAAAGAGACTCCGGGCAGTGCTCACACCCTAATTGTATTACCAGAAGGGACAAGTGCAGTATTGAGGTCCTGAGGGCCTCGGGTGAGTTTCGGATGGTTAATCGGACCATTTTTGGTATTTTGAAGTTGCAGATTTTGGAGTTCAGGTGTTGCAGAGTTTATCTCTTCGTGTTCGCGTGAGTAGGCTCGCGTTCGTGAAGAAGGAAGGGAGGAAGGCCAGGTTTTAGCCTCCGCGGTCACGATAGGGGCTTCGCGTTCGCGGAGGGCTGTGGATTTGAGAATCGCGTTCGCGATTGAGGGTATGCGATCGCGTAGAAGAAGTAAGTCAGATGGGGTCCAAGGTGATTTGTGCATCGCGTTCGCGTATGGTTGTTTGCGTTTGCGTAAGGTAATTTTATTTGATCATCGCGTTCGCAGGGTGTTGGTCGCGTTCGCATAGTGTTTTTGTGAGGTCTTGAATATTTGCTCTTCGTGATCGCGAGGCTTGTGCCGCGATCGCGGTGAGAAAGGTCAGAACTGGGCAGAAAGCTTTTAAGTTATTTCATCCGCAATTTTGGGTCATTTTTCCTCCATGGTTGATCATTTTGAGAGCTTCTTGGTGGAGATTAATGAGGGATTCAAGGGAAATCGATTGGAGGTAAGATTTTTGAACTTAAAACTCATTTTAAATCCACCTAGAAATTCATGGAAGCTAAGCCTAAAATTTGAAGAACTAGGGCTTGAGAAATTGGATTTTGATTTGAGATTTGAAGGACCATTTAGGGTCGGATTTGAGAACTTTTGATATGTATGAACACGTGGGGAGACGTGGAATCTATTGATGTGAAAATTCGAGAAGTGGTCCCGGGGCTCTGGTTTTGCTAATTTCGGGATTTGTGCCCGTTATTGATTGTTTTCGCTTGGGCTTTGTTCCCTTGGCATATTTTGACGTCCTCGTTCTGATTTTGGATAGATTCGACGCGCGTGGAGGCCGATTCGAGGGGCAAAGGCATCGCGAGCTAGAGATGTAGCCGGTTCGAGGTGAGTAATTATTGTAAATGATGTTCTGAGGGTTTGAAACCCCGGATTGCACATCGTAGTGCTATATTGAGGTGAGGCACATACTTAATGGCGAGCGTGGGGTCGTGCGCTATTGGGGATTGTGACTTGGTCCGTCCCGATTGATGATTTTACCGTGTAGTTGATTGAAATCTATTTGCTATCATCATTATTTGGGCTGTATGCCATATTTGGGCTCCGTGCCAATTATTTGAACCCTTCGGGGATTGTTGTTGATGTTACCTCACTGTTTTGGCTTTATACTTGAACTCAGTCATGTTATTTCCCACTGTTTTCAAAACTCAGCCATGTTTACTCTGTTCTAATACTCAAATGATATTTAAATGATGTTTTGGGCTGAGAAATACTGTTTTACTATTGCCCGAGAGGCTTATGTGATTTTTGACTGAGTAAGGCCGAGGGCCTGTGTTGTGAGGATATCTTTGGGATCAGGCTGCACACCGCAGTGGTGATACATACACTTTAGGATCGGGCTGTACACCGCAACGGTGATACATATCTTTGGGATCGGGCTGCACGCCGCAGCGGTGATACACTGATTTGATTATGAGGCCGAGGGCCTGAGATTGTACGCCACGAGGTGGCTTGATATTGATATGACGCCGAGAGCCTGTTTATGATGCCACGAGATGGCTTATTATTGCGCTTGGGCCGTAAGGGGGCCCCTCCCGGACGTCGTGTACACCCCCGACGTCGAGTGCGGGTACCCGACGTGTGATGTGATATATAGCCGACGGGTTGGNGGGCCTGAGATTGTACGCCACGAGCTGACTTTATATTGATATGAGGCCGAGAGCCTGTTTATGATGCCACGAGATGGCTTGTTATTGCGCTTGGGCCGTAAGGGGCCCCTCCCGGAGTCTGTACACCCCCAGTGAGCGCGGGTACCTAGTGTGATGTGAGATATAGCCCGAGGGGCTGGTATTGTTCTATGTGATTGCCCGAGGGGCTGGTACTGTTCTATGTGATTGCCCGAGGGGCTGGTACTGTTCTGAGATATTTCCCGATGGGCGGATTTGTTGATATGGTGCCCGAGGGGCGAACCTTATGTGCTTATATTTCTTATTTTCCTGTCATTTACTTGCTTAATTGTGCATTTGTGCCCGAGGGGCGGATTTCTGTGCTTACTTACACTAGTGGTTCTGCATTCATTTGCGCAACTGTCGAAAAAGTCATTTTCAAAAGAGTTTATACTGAGCTAAGATGTTTTAAAGGATTTTACAGCTTCATTGCTTTCTTACTGGATTTTGAAGCTGCTTCTATACAGCATGTTGATGCTCTTTTCGTGATTTCTTATCACCCAGTCTTTATTTATGATTATTACTCACTGAGTTGGCAATACTCATTTTACTCCCTGCACCTTGTGTGCAGATACAGGTATTTTTTTGAGCTTGGTGGCAGTTGTCAGTGGAGTTAGCAAGGTAGCTGCCGACGTTTGCAGCACTGCTTTCTCCCTCGTCATTTTATTAGTTCGTACTTAGTACATTTCAGATTTGTCAGTTGTATTTAGACTTGGTAGATGCTCATGACTAGTGACACCCCGGTATCGGGCTGTGGTTGGGTTGTACTTCCGCCTTGTTATGCTATTGTATTGCTGTTTAACATTGTTTAAGCATGTTTTAGCCTATTTTATTGCAGTTTAGCTGTTTGACTTCGAATTGGGAATGTGTCGGCTGGCCTTGTCTTCACGAGAGGCGCCATCACGATCGGATCTGGGTTTAGGGTCGTGACATATTGGTATCAGAGCGTAGGTTACATAGGTCTCACGAGTCATGAGCAGGTTTAGTAGAGTCTCGCGGATCGGTACGGAGTCTGTATTTATCCTCGAGAGGCTGCACCTTTAGGAAAACTCCGTATTCTTGAAATTCTTATCGTGCGTCTTTGATTCAGCTGGAAACATAACTCTTGAACTTCCTTCCACGCATTCGTATGCACGAAGGAGCACTCAGTATCGGATGTGCATTGATGTATTGTGATTCCCCGATCGAGGGGCGAGAAGAGATCTCTGTGTGTTTTATTTATATTTGGCAGTATATGAAAGTGTTGGGATGCGACTTTAGTTGATAAGGGGTTTTCTATCAGTATTCGGTTGTAATGTGGAGCTGCTGTGAACAGAAGTTATCACTACAAGTGTTTGAGTATGTGGTATATCATGGGATTGCTCCCGAGTTTGCAGGCATGGGTTACTACAGTTGGTTCGGGTCTATTCAGAGTATAGGTGTGAAGTTTTGATCGTATTGATGGTTTCAGAAGTGAAGAAAATGTGGTTCTATGGCTTATGGGCCAGATTGGACTGTGCAATTTCAGTTGCAATGTGTTATCGGACCTATATAAGATAGGGTGACGTGGGATAACCCCCGGGTATATGCATGGTAAGGTTATTCAACGATTGGTTGGCTTTTGGAACAACTCTGGGCACGTTCGAGGACGAACGTTTGTTTAGGTTGGGGAGGATGTGACGACCCGGCCAGTCGTCTCATGAGTTACCGCTCCGTTTTCCCCATTTCTGCTTCTTTATTCCTTATTTATCCGTGTTTTGTGGTATCGGGTTGGTCGGATTGGATTCGGATTGGTTTTGGTGAAGTTTGAGACACTTAGTCTCTTTTAAGAAGGTTTAAGTTGGAAAAGTCAATCGGATGTTGACTTATGTGTTAGAGGGCTCGGATGTGAGTTCCGATGGTTCTTCGGTTAGTTTCGGGATGTGATTTGTGACTTAGGAGCGTGATCGGAATGGGTTTTGGAGGTTCGGAGTAGAATTAGGCTTGAATTGGCAAAGTTGAGTTTTTGGCGATTTTCGGTCGGTAGGTGAGATTTTGATCCAGGGGTTGGAATGGAATTCCGAGAGTTGCAGTAGCTTTTTTGTGTCATTTGGGAAGTGTGTGTGAAATTTCAGGTCATTCGGACGTGGTTTGGTTGGGTTTTGATCGAAAGCGTATTTCGGAAGATTTTAGAAACTTAGGCTTGAATCCGATGTGTTTTGAGTAATTTGATGTTGTTTGAGGTGTTTTGATGATTGGAACAAGTTTGGATAAGGTTTTAGGATGTGTTGGTGCTTTTGGTTGAGGTCTCGAGGGCCTCGGGTGAGTTTCGGATGGTCAATCGGACCATTTTTGGTATTTTGAAGTTGCAGATTTTGGAGTTCAGGTGTTGCAGAGTTTATCTCTTTGCGTTCGCGTGAGTAGGCTCGCGTTCGCGAAGAAGGAAGGGAGGAAGGCTAGGTTTTAGCCTCCACGATCGCGAGAGGGGCTTCGCGTTCGCGGAGGGCTGTGGATTAGAGTATCGCGTTCGCGAATGATGGTACGCGATCGCGTAGAAGAAGTAAGTTAGATGGGGTCCAAGGTGATTTGTGCATCGCGTTCGCGCATGGTTGTTCGCGTTCGCGTAAGGTTATTTCATTTAATCATAGTGTTCGCAGGGTGTTGGTCGCGTTCGCGTAGTGTTTTTGTGAGGTCTTGAATATTTGCTCTTCGCGATCGCGAGGCTTGTGCCGCGATCGCGGTGAAGAAAGGTCAGAACTAGGCAGAAAGCTTTTAAGTTATTTCATCCGCGATTTTGGGTCATTTTTCCTCCATGGTTGATCATTTTGAGAGCTTCTTGGTGGAGATTAAAGAGGGATTCAAGGGGAATCGATTAGAGGTAAGATTTTTGAACTTAAAACTCAATTCTATTGTGAAATCCACCTCGAAATTCATGGAAGCTAAGCCTAAAATTTGAAGAACTAGGGCTTGAGAAAATGGATTTTGATTTGAGATTTGAAGGATCATTTGGGGTCGGATTTGAGAACTTTTGATATGTATGAACTCGTGGGGAGACGAGGAATCTATTGATGTGAAAATTTCTGAGTTTCGAGAAGTGGTTCCGGGGCTCGGGTTTTGCTAATTTCGGGATTTATGCCCGCTATTGATTGTTTTCGCTTGGGCTTTGTTCCCTTGGCATATTTTGACGTCCTCGTTCTGATTTTGGATAGATTCGACGCGCGTGGAGGCTGATTCGTGGGGCAAAGGCGTCACGAGCTAGAGATGTAGCCGGTTCGAGGTGAGTAATTATTGTAAGTGATGTTCTGAGGGTTTGAAACCCCGGATTGCACATCGTAGTGCTATATTGAGGTGAGGCACACGCTTAATGGCGAGCGTGGGGTCGTGCGCTATTGGGGATTGTGACTTGGTCCATCCCGATTGATGATTTTACCGTGTAGTTGATTGAAATCTATTTGCTATCATCATTATTTGGGTTGTATGCCATATTTGGGCTCCGTGCCAATTATTTGAACCCTTCGGGGATTGTTGTTGATGTTTCCTCACTGTTTTGGCTTTATACTTGAACTCAGTCATGTTATTTCCCACTGTTTTCAAAACTCAGCCATGTTTACTCTGTTCTAATACTCAAATGATATTTAAATGATGTTTTGGTCTGAGAAATACTGTTTTACTGTTACCCGAGAGGCTTATGTGATTTTTGACTGAGTAAGGCCGAGGGCCTTTGTTGTGAGGATATCTTTGGGATCAGGCTGCACACCGCAGCAGTGATACATATATTTTAGGATCGGGCTGCACGCCGCAGCGGTGATACATATCTTTGGGATCGGGCTGCACGCCGCAGCGGTGATACACTGATTTTATTATGAGGCCGAGGGCCTGAGATTGTACGCCACGGGGTGGCTTGATATTGATATGAGGCCGAGAGCCTGTTTATGATGCCACGAGATGGCTTGTTATTGCGCTTGGGCTGTAAGGGGCCCCTCCCGGAGTCTGTACACCCTCAGTGAGCGCGAGTACCCAGTGTGATGTGAGATATAGCCCGAGGGGTTGGTACTGTTCTATGTGATTGCCCGAGGGGCTGGTATTGTTCTATGTGATTGCCCGAGGGGCTGGTATTGTTCTATGTGATTGCCCGAGGGGCTGGTACTATTCTATGTGATTGCCCGAGGGGCTGGTACTGTTCTGAGATATTTCCCGAGGGGCGGATTTGTTGATATGGTGCCCGAGGGGCGAACCTTATGTGCTTATCTTTCTTACTTGCCTGTCATTTACTTGTTTAATTGTGCATTTGTGCCCGAGGGGCGGATTTCTATGCTTACTTGCACTAGTGGTTCTGCATTCATTTGCGCAACTGTCGAAAAAGTCATTTTCAAAAGAGTTTAAACTGAGCTAAGATGTTTTAAAGGATTTTACAGCTTCATTGCTTTCTTACTGGATTTTGAAGCTGCTTCTATACAACATGTTGATGCTCTTTTCGTGATTTCTTGTCACCCAGTCTTTATTTATGATTATTACTCACTGAGTTGGCAGTACTCATTTTACTCCCTGCACCTTGTGTGCAGATTCAGGTATTTTTCAGAGCTTGGTGGCAGTTGTCAGTGGAGTTAGCAAGGTAGCTGCCGGTGTTCGCAGCACTGCTTTCTCCCTCGTCATTTTATTAGTTCGTACTTAGTACATTTCAGATTTGTCAGTTGTATTTAGACTTGGTAGATGCTCATGACTAGTGGCACCCCGGTATCGTGCTGTGGTTGGGTTGTACTTCCGCCTTGTTTTGATATTGTATTGCTGTTTAGCATTGTTTAAGCATGTTATAGCCTATTGTATTGCTGTTTAGCTGTTTGACTTCGAATTGGGTATGTGTCGGCTGACCTTGTCTTCACGAGAGGCGCCATCACGACCGGGTCTGGGTTTAGGGTCGTGATAAATTAGTATCAGAGCGTAGGTTACATAGGTCTCACGAGTCATGAGCAGGTTTAGTAGAGTCTCGCGGATCGGTACGGAGACGTCTGTATTTATCCTCGAGAGGCTGCAGAACCTTTAGGAAAACTCCGTATTCTTGAAATTCTTATCGTGCGTCTTTGATTCAGCTAGAAACATAACTCTTGAAATTCCTTCCACACATTCGTATGCGCGACGTGCATCGATGGCTTGTGATTTCCTGATCGAGGGTCGGATGTGATCTCTGTGTGTTTTATTTATATCTGGCAGTATATGAAAGTGTTGGGATGAGACTATAGTTGATAAGGGGTTTTATATCGGTATTCGGTTATTGTGTGGAGCTGCTGTGAACATAAGTTATCGCTACAAGTGTTTGAGTATGTGTATATCATGGGATTGCTCCCGAGTTTGCAGGCATGGGTTACTACAGTTGGTTCGGGTCTATTCAGAGTATAGGTGTGAAGTTGTGATCGTATTGATGGTTTTAGAAGTGAAGAAAATGTGGTTCTATGGCTTATGGGCCAGATTGGACTGTGCAATTTCAGTTGCAATGTGTTATCCGACCTATATGAGATAGGGTGACGTGGCATAACCCCCGGGTATATGCATGGTAAGGTTATTCAGCGATTGGTTGGCTTTTGGAACAACTCTAGGCACGTTCGAGGACGAACGTTTGTTTAAGTTGGGGAGGATGTGACGACCCGGCCAGTTGTCTCATGAGTTACTGCTCCGTTTCCCCCGTTTCTGCTTCTTTATTCCTTGTTTATTTGTGTTTTGAGGTATCGGGTTGGTCGGATTGGATTCGGATTGGTTTTGGTGAAGTTTGAGACACTTAGTCTCTTTTAAGAAGGTTTAAGTTGGAAAAGTCAACCGGATGTTGACTTATGTGTTAGAGGGCTCGGATGTGAGTTCCGATGGTTCTTCGGTTAGTTTCGGGAGGTGATTTGTGACTTAGGAGCATGATCGGAATGGGTTTTAGAGGTCCGGAGTAGAATTAGGCTTGAATTGGCAAAGTTGAGTTTTTGGGGATTTTCGGTCGGTAGGTGAGAGTTTGATCCAGGGGTCGGAATGGAATTCCGAGAGTTGCAGTAGCTTCGTTATGTCATTTGGGATGTGTGTGTAAAATTTCAGGTCATTCGGACGTGGTTTGTTGGGTTTTTGATCGAAAGCGTATTTCGGAAGATTTTAGAAACTTAGGCTTAAATCCGATGTGTTTTGAGTAATTTGATGTTGTTTGAGGTGTTTTGATGATTGGAACAACTTTGGATAAGGTTTTAGGATGTGTTGGTGCTTTTGGTTGAGGTCCCGAGGGCCTCGGGTGAGTTTCGGATGGTCAATCGGACGATTTTTGGTATTTTGAAATTGCAGATTTTGGAGTTCAGGTGTTGCAGAGTTTATCTCTTCGCGTTCACGTGAGTAGGCTCGCGTTCGCGAAAAAGGAAGAGAGGAAGGCCAGGTTTTAGCCTCCGCGATCGCGAGAGCGGCTTTGCGTTCGCAGAGAGCTGTGGATCAGAGTATCGCGTTCGCAAATGAGGGTACGCGATCGCGTAGAAGAAGTAAGTAAGATGGGATCCAAGGTGATTTGTGCATCGCGTTCGCGTATGGTTGTTCACGTTCGCGTAAGGTTATTTCATTTGATCATCGCGTTCGCAGGGTGTTGGTCGCGTTCGCGTAGTGTTTTTGTGAGGTCTTGAATATTTGCTCTTCGCGATCGCGAGGCTTGTGCCGCGATCGCGGTGAAGAAAGGTCAGAACTGGGCAGAAAGCTTTTAAGTTATTTCATTCGCGATTTTGGGTCATTTTCCTCCATGGTTGATCATTTTGAGATCTTCTTGGTGGAGATTAAAGAGGGATTCAAGGGGAATCGATTGGAGGTAAGATTTTTGAACTTAAAACTCATTTCTATTGTGAAATCCACCTAGAAATTCATGGAAGCTAAGCCTAAAATTTGAAGAACTAGGGCTTGAGAAATTGGATTTTGATTTGAGATTTGAAGGACTATATGGGGTCGGATTTGAGAACTTTTGATATGTATGAACTCGTGGGGAGACGAGGAATCTATTGATGTGAAAATTTCTGAGTTCGAGAGTGGGCCCGGGGCTCGGGTTTTAGCTAATTTCGGGATTTGTGCCCGTTATTGATTATTTTCGCTTGGGCTTTGTTCCCTTGGCATATTTGACGTCCTCGTTCTGATTTTGGATAGATTCGACGCGCGTGGAGGCCGATTAAAGGGGCAAAGGCATCGCGAGCTAGAGATGTAGCCGGTTCGAGGTGAGTAATTATTGTAAATGATGTTCTGAGGTTTGAAACCCCGAATTGCACATCGTAGTGCTATATTGAGGTGNAAAGGCTTGTAGTTCAGCTTTTCTGTCATACTTATCTGTGTACATCATCTCCAGTTTTTCTTATTCCTTTGGAACTATCTGTACTTGTTAGCTTTTGTCTAAATGTGAGATTTCAAAGTTAAATTTCCTTGATTCCTTGTTTATTTGTGTTTTGAGGTATCGGGTTGGTCGGATTGGATTCGGATTGGTTTTGGTGAAGTTTGAGACACTTAGTCTCTTTTAAGAAGGTTTAAGTTGGAAAAGTCAACCGGATGTTGACTTATGTGTTAGAGGGCTCGGATGTGAGTTCCGATGGTTCTTCGGTTAGTTTCGGGAGGTGATTTGTGACTTAGGAGCATGATCGGAATGGGTTTTAGAGGTCCGGAGTAGAATTAGGCTTGAATTGGCAAAGTTGAGTTTTTGGGGATTTTCGGTCGGTAGGTGAGAGTTTGATCCAGGGGTCGGAATGGAATTCCGAGAGTTGCAGTAGCTTCGTTATGTCATTTGGGATGTGTGTGTAAAATTTCAGGTCATTCGGACGTGGTTTGTTGGGTTTTTGATCGAAAGCGTATTTCGGAAGATTTTAGAAACTTAGGCTTAAATCCGATGTGTTTTGAGTAATTTGATGTTGTTTGAGGTGTTTTGATGATTGGAACAACTTTGGATAAGGTTTTAGGATNTGATATTTAAATGATGTTTTGGGCTGAGAAATACTGTTTTACTGTTGCCCGAGAGGCTTATGTGATTTTTGACTAAGTATGGCCGATGGCCTGTGTAGTGAGGATATCTTTAGGATCGGGCTGTACACCGCAACGGTGATACATATCTTTGGGATCGGGCTGCACGCCGCAGCGGTGATACACTGATTTGATTATGAGGCCGAGGGCTTGAGATTGTACGCCACGAGGTGGCTTGATATTGATATGACGCCGAGAGCCTGTTTATGATGCCACGAGATGGCTTATTATTGCGCTTGGGCCGTAAGGGGCCCCTCCCGGAGTCTGTACACCCCCAGTGAGTGCGGGTACCCAGTGTGATGTGATATATAGCCCGAGGGGTTGGTACTGTTCTATGTGATTGCCCGAGGGGCTGGTATTGTTCTATGTGATTGCTCGAGGGGCTGGTACTGTTCTATGTGATTGCCCGAGGGGCTGGTACTGTTCTGAGATATTGCCCGAGGGGCGGATTTGTTGATATGGTGCCCGAGGGGCGAACCTTATGTGCTTATCTTTCTTATTTTCCTGTCATTTACTTGCTTAATTATGCATTTGTGCCCGAGGGGCAGATTTCTGTGCTTACTTGCACTAGTGGTTCTGCATTCATTTGCGCAACTGTCGAAAAAGTCATTTTCAAAAGAGTTTAAACTGAGCTAAGATGTTTTAAAGGATTTTACAGCTTCATTGCTTTCTTACTGGATTTTGAAGCTGCTTCTATACAGCATGTTGATGCTCTTTTCGTGATTTCTTATCACCCAGTCTTTATTTATGATTATTACTCACTGAGTTGGCAGTACTCATTTTACTCCCTGCACCTTGTGTGCAGATTCAGGTATTTTTCTGAGCTTGGTGGCAGTTGTTAGTGGAGCTAGCAAGGTAGCTGCCGGCGTTCGCAGCACTGCTTTCTCCCTCGTCATTTTATTAGTTCGTACTTAGTACACTTCAGATTTGTCAGTTGTATCTAAACTTGGTAGATGCTCATGACTAGTGACATCCCGGTATCGGGCTGTGGTTGGCTTGTACTTCCGCCTTGTTATGATATTGTATTGCTGTTTAGCATTGTTTAAGCATGTTTAGCCTATTGTATTGCTGTTTAGCTGTTTGACTTCGAATTGGGTATGTGTCGGCTGGCCTTGTCTTCACGAAAGGCGCCATCACGATCGGATCTAGGTTTAGGGTCGTGAGAAGTTGGTATCAGAGCTTAGGTTACATAGGTCTCACAAGTCATGAGCAGGTTTAGTAGAGTCTCGCGGATCGGTACGGAGACGTCTGTATTTATCCTTGAGAGGCTACAGAACCTTTAGGATAACTCCGTATTCTTGAAATTCTTATCGTGCGTCTTGGATTTAGCTCGAAACATAACTCTTGAAATTCCTTCCACACATTCGTATGCGCGAAGGAGCGCTCAGTATCCGATGTGCATCGATGTCTTGTGATTCCCTGATCGAGGGGCGAGATATGATCTTTGTGTGTTTTATTTATATCTGGCAGTATATGAAAGTGTTGGGATGAGACTTTAGTTGATAAGGGGTTTTCTATCGGTATTCGGTTGTTATGTGGAGCTGCTGTGAACAGAAGTTATCGCTACAAGTGTTTGAGTATGTAGTATATGATGGAATTGCTCCCGAGGTTGCAGGCATGGGTTACTACAGCTGGTTCGGGTCTATTCAGACTATAGGTGTGAAGTTTTGATCATATTGATGGTTTCAGAAGTGAAGAAAATGTGGTTCTATGGCTTATGGGCCAGATTGGACTGTGCAATTTCACTTGCAATGTGTTATCCGACCTATATGAGATAGGGTGACGTGGGATCACCCCCGGGTATATGCATGGTAAGGTTATTCAGCGATTGGTTGGCTTTTGGAACAACTCTGGGCATGTTCGAGGACGAACATTTGCTTAAGTTGGGGAGGATGTGACTACCCGGCCAGTCGTCTCATGATTTACCGCTCTGTTTCCCCCATTTCTACATCTTTATGCCTTTTTTATCCGTGTTTTGAGGTATCGGGTTGGTCGGATTGGATTCGGATTGGTTTTGGTGAAGTTTGAGACACTTAGTCTCTTTTAAGAAGGTTTAAGTTGGAAAAGCCAACCGGATGTTGACTTATGTGTTAGAGGGCTCGGATGTGACTTCCGATGGTTCGGTTAGTTTCTGGAGGTGATTTGTGACTTAGGAGCGTGATCGGAATGGGTTTTGGAGGTCCGGAGTAGAATTAGGCTTGAATTGGCAAAGTTGAGTTTTTGGCGATTTCCGGTCGGTAGGTGAGATTTTGATCCAGGGGTCGGAATGGAATTCCGAGAGTTTCAGTAGCTTCGTTGTGTTATTTGGGATGTGTGTGTAAAATTTCGGGTCATTCGGACGTGGTTTGGTTGGGTTTTTGATCGAAAGCGTATTTCGGAAGATTTTAGAAACTTAGGCTTGAATCCGATGTGTTTTGAGTAATTTGATGTTGTTTGAGGTGTTTTGATGATTGGAACAAGTTTGGATAAGGTTTTAGGATGTGTTGGTGCTTTTGGTTGAGGTCCCGAGGGCCTCGGGTTAGTTTCGGATGGTTAATCGGACCATTTTTGTATTTTGAAGTTGCAGATTTTGGAGTTCAGGTGTTGCTGAGTTTATCTCTTCTCGTTCGCGTGAGTAGGCTCGCGTTCGCGAAGAAGGAAGGGAGGAAGGCCAGGTTTTAGCCTCCGCGATCGTGAGAGGGGCTTCGCGTTCGCGGAGGGCTGTGGATCAGAGTATCGCGTTCGCGAATGAGGGTACGTGATCACGTAGAAGAAGTAAGTCAGATGGGGTCCAAGGTGATTTGTGCATCGCGTTCGCGTATGGTTGCTCGCGTTCGCGTAAGGTTATTTCATTTGATCATCGCGTTCGCGTAGTGTTTTTTGAGGTCTTGAATATTTGCTCTTCACGATCGCGAGGCTTGTGCCGCGATTGCGGTGAAGAAAGGTCAGAACTGGGCAGAAAGCTTTTAAGTTATTTCATTCGTGATTTTGGGTCATTTTTCCTCCATGGTTGATCATTTTGAGAGCTTCTTGGTGGAGATTAAAGAGGGATTCAAGGGGAATCGATTGGAGGTAAGATTTTTTAACTTAAACCTCATTTCTATTGTGAAATCTACCTAGAAATTCATGGAAGCTAAGCCTAAAATTTGAAGAACTAGGGCTTGAGAAATTATGGAGATTAAAGAGGGATTCAAGCGGATTTCAGTGCTTACTTGCACTAGTGGTTCTGCATTCATTTGCGCAACTGTCGAAAAAGTCATTTTCAAAAGAGTTTAAACTGAGCTAAGATGTTTTAAAGGATTTTTCAGCTTCATTGCTTTCTTACTGGATTTTGAAATTGCTTCTATACAGCATGTTGTTGCTCTTTTCGTGATTTCTTATCACTCAGTCTTTATTTGTGATTATTACTCACTGAGTTGGCAGTACTCATTTTACTCCCTGCACCTTGTGTGCAGATTCAGGAATTTTTCTGAGCTTGGTGGCAGTTGTCAGTGGAGTTAGCTATAACGACCCGACTGGTCATTTTGAGCTCTAGCACGTCGTTCAGCAGTCTGAGGCCAAAAACAGCTTCATTTCAGGTATTATGACTTGTAGGCGTGGTCGGAATTAAGTTTCGGTAAGTTCAGAGTTGATTTGGAAAGAGAATTCTCATTTAGGAAGCCTTAAGTTGAAAGAATTAACTAGGATTGGAATTTTGAGTAAACGACCTCGGAATCGGGATCCGAAGGTTCCAATAGGTTCGTATGATGATTTCGACTTGGGCGTATGCCCGAATCGGGTTTTGGATGACCCGGGAGCGTTTTGCGCCTATTGTGGAAAGTAGCATTTTGAAAGAAATTTCATAAGTTTGGGTTGAAGTGAATTTCAGTGATATCGATGTCCGTTTGGGATACCGAGTCTGGGAGCAGCTCTGTATGGTGATTCTAGAGTTGGGAACGCGATCGGAAGTGAATTCGGAGGTCCGTAGGTCATTTTGGAGCCATTTGGCTAAAGATAGAAATTTGAAGGTTTTTGAGAAGTTTGACCGGAAGTGGACTTTTTGATATCGGGGTCGGAATCTGATTCCGAAAGTTGGAGTAGGTCCGTAATGTCGAATATGACTTGTGTGCAAAATTTGAGGTCAATCGGACGTGGTTTGATAGGTTGAAGCATCGAAAGTAGAAGTTGGAAGTTCTAAAGTTCATAAAGCTTGGATTAGGGGTTGATTCATGATTTTAGCGTTGTTTGATGTGATTTGAGGCCTAGAGCAAGTTCGTAATGTGTTTTGGGACTGGTTGGTGTGATTGGTCGGGGTCCCGGGGGCCTCGGGTTGTATCGCGCTCTTTTTTGATGTTTCAACATCGTTTCTTTGGACATAAAGGGGTGCCATATTAAGCAAATGAGCTCCAAATTAAGTGTTTATCGAGCCATTAGATCCGCATCGTAATTTCGGAGCCAAAGCAAAAATAATCGTCGAATTTGGGCATCGTATGAGGGAGTTATGCTCATTTCGAGAAAAGTGTTGGTTGCTGTCATAACCACAGATGCGGAAATTTTCCGCAGATGCAGAAATTTTCCGCAGATGCGGAAATTGCTGGAGGCAGAGAGGTTTCTTTAAAAATCGAAGTTTGGCTCATTTTCACTTCATTTCTTCCATGGGAACCGATTTTGGAGCAACTTTGGAGTGCCATTTTCATCACCAAGCATGAGGTAAGTGATTTCTACTAGTTTTGAGTATATACAAGGTTTATATATGGATTTAGACTTGGAAAATTGTAGAAAACTTGAGGTTTGAGGGAAAACCTAGAAAACTAGTATTCTTGGATTTTGACCACGATTTTGGGAATGGAATTTAGAGAAAATCATATATTTGAGTTCGTGAGGCCATGGGTAATCTTTATCTTCGAAAATTTTTGGATTCCGGGCACGTGGGCCCGAGGGCATTTTTGTCATCTTTTCGATCGGGATAGGAATTGTAATAAATTGGATTATAATGAGTACCATAGCATATATTAATGGATTTACATAATTATTGGCTAGTTTTGGAGCGTTGTGCATCGATTTGAGTCTTCGGAAGGGCGTGGAATGCCGGTTATGGACCTTCGCAGCGAGGTGAGTCTCCTTTCTAACCTTGTAAGAGGGAATTGTCCCCATAGGCGAATTAATTGGTTATGTGCTCCTATTTGTGGGGGCTACGCACGCACGAGGTGAGGAGAGTCCGTGCGTAGCTACTATTATGCTATTGTACGGGTAGTACAGGACCCAAAAGGATGTTATACTTGGATTAACTGTAACTTATTGACAGCTCGAATTGCTTAAACCACATCGAATTAATAAATAAATTTCAAAAAGGATTAAACTCCTTTTCTTAAATTGTGAAAAGAGAAAGTGGCTTTTATTTGAATAAATATTCCCCGATAAATTCTTAATTGGCTATCTGAGCATGTATTTCTATGTGTACCTGCGTCGCATGCATGATTCGCGAGCAGGGTGATTGTTTAATTTATGTTGACCGTGTCGCATGGATAGTTCGCGGGCGGGGGAATAGATGCATCTATGGTTCGCGCCGTTCGACCCTCGGCAGTGCACAGTTTACATTTCTCTTGGAGCGGGCCGTCGACCTCGGCATGATTTGCGCATGCTTGTATTGCTTGCCATGAAACTTATTGAAGTTGTTTCTGCCTCTTTCTGGCTTAAGAATATACGCATAAATGATGAAAAGGAATGATTTCCTATAGAAGAAAGAATTGTTTATTTACTTCAACCCATTGAATTATAATCATGTTTAAAAAAATTCACGAATTAATATACTATGGATATACCATCATTGGACCATTAGTAAGTGTCGAAGTCGACCATCTCGTCTCTACTTCTTCGAGTTTAGACGGGATACTCATTGGGTACACGTTGTTTTCATACTCATACTACACTTCTGTGCATTTTTGTTGCACAGGCATATGCATCTCTAGTGGCCTACTGGGCGTAGCAGCACGGATGATATGGAGACTTAGGTGAGCTGCACTTCTCGAGGTGATTCGCAGCCAGCAGAGTCTCTTTCAGTTTTCTGTATTTATTTCTGTCCAGTATTGTATTCCGGACGATTGTTGTATTACATTATTCCTTAGAAATTGCTCATGCACTTGTGACACCAGGTTCTGGGAGGATTTTTGGATTATTAAATGTGAAGTTTTGTTAAAGACTTCGCGGTTGTTTCTGTAAATTTTATTTTTGTTATTTAATGTATAAAGAAAAAAAATAATTCTAGATAATACAAAACTTAGAATTTAATTAAATATTTTGGTTGGCTTGCCTGACAGCGGTGTCCGGCGCCACCACGACCCTCAGTGGATTTTGGGTCGTGACAACATGGTATCAGAGCACTAGGTTCCTAGGGTCTCACGAGTCATGAGCAAGTCTAGTAGAGTCTCGCGGATCGGTACAGAGACGTCTGTACTTATCCTCGGGAGGCTGCAGGACTGTTAGGATTATTTCCCTTCTTGATTCCTTATCGTGTGACTTGATCCTTGGGGGCGTATGCCTTTAATTCATTCCTACTCAATCTTACCTGACGCGAACCGCTTGTTATAAATCGAAAATTGAAGAACCGTAATGGTACTACAGATGTGATACGAGATGTTTTTCCCGGTATAGCTGATCGGATTATTATCGTCGCTTTATGGAAGAATATTTTATTGTTTCAGCCTAGTAGCGGTACTTCTGAGGTCTCTGAGGCTAGGCACAAGTTGCCATGATGCTTATGAACTATTGTTCCGCAGTATTAATATGATGGTAGGACATTTGCCTACTTGTCGGGGCGGTGAATGACTTGATGGGAAGTTTACTCAGTGCATGATTTAGAGATTCGGTATTTTATTCCCGGCGGGAAAATGCAATCGGGTTGAGAGTGTTCAGGTTTAGGTTGATGGGGTAACGGGACTTGGTATTTGTGAGCGTGGTGGAGTTTTTCTTCTACGATGAGGTGTCATTGTCCTTATTGAACGTACTAAGCTCGCTGGTGTTATGACCTTCTACAATTCGCCTTTGGGGCAAGCTATTGTTAAATAGTATTGAAAATGCGGCTGTCAGATATCACAGGGTGCGGTAGTTCAGGATTGAATCGGTGTATCTAATGTCGACGGCTCGAGAAAGATGATCTTCAAAAAGGTTTAAAATTAGTAGCGACGGTGGGTACAAGTGCTACAAAGGTAGATTTTATTTAAGGCAACAATTGAGCAGCAAAGTATGAGGAAGGACATGTGGAAAGTGTCAGACGGTGGCTAAAATTCCTAGAAGGCTAGGTGTATGAAGCAAAGGTCAAGTAGTTGATTAAAGAAGTGAGTTTGCCCAAAGTGGGAGAGTGGCTGATGTTGCATATGGGCTTGGTGGTAGGATGATTACGCACCTTAAGGAGAGTTTGGAATGATTTGGGATTTTAGTGGCTGGCGATTGAAGTCTACGGGTTTAATTGGAAGTATGGGCTAATATGCAGTAAAGAGATCGGTCGTGCGAATGTGGTTGCTGATTCAGAGTATAAAAAGGGGGTTTTACAGAAAGAATCCGAGAATTTAGGCGGTTGATTGCGCAAGGTTATGTCAATAAGAGATAAGGAATCCCGGTGAGTTCCAGAGTTGTGTAATAGTGGCTTCAAGCTAAGTGGGAGAGTCCCCCGCCTATGATCGGGTTACATGGTTAACCACTTGCGAGGTTTTCAGGTTGTTAGCATATGTCTGGGTTATTTCGGCTACGGGAAAAGAACATAAATGGTAATTTGAGCAAAGGAATTGTTAAAGGGTGCTATGGTTGGCCTTATTGGCTCATGTTCAGACTTGGGAAAGGATTCAGGACTTATGCCTTGTATTGATGCGGGTTTCGAGGGGAGTGATTCCGCCGGGTGCCTCGTCGAGGGGGTATTCATGTGTTATAAGATTCATGGAGTTGATTATATTCGGGACCAAGTCAGAGCGGGTGGCTCTCAGCAGCGGTCCTAATGGATTCAAAAAGAGGTAAAGTATGGTGCCTAATGATTTCGAGCCTATAAGTACAGTTAAGAATCAAGCTTTTGCAACATGCTTATGAGTGGAGGCCCAGAATGTTCTATGATGTTTTGACTTGCAGTGTAGCACTTGAGAGAAAGATGAGAAAGGACTTCGGATTCGTAGAAGGATTAGCAGAATGGGCATATCAGTTGAGGGTGCGAATGTGCGCACAAGGAAGGTATGAAATGGTTCATGGGATTTGAGACAGCATGGTCTCGCGGTTCCAGGTCACTCGGGGTGAGTGTGGATGGAGTGTGTTATGTGTTGAAAGGAGTTGTTGTTATTACTAAGGCAATCGGGGTAAATCGAAGGAAGATATATTGGTTAACCACAGCTGAGTTGGCGTATTGGTGGTAGAGGTCAGTTCCTTCAGCGTGATCAAGTTATGCATGTGATTTGTGGCGGTACGTGTGAGGCTTGTCGGTCGCCGTAATTAATGTTGTTCAGAAGCATTCTTCTGTTATGTCCTGTTATGTGTAGGCAGATCCCGGAAGGGCTATGGTGGCTTAGACCACTACTTAGATGTTTGCCTATACTACGATTATGAGAATTTACCTGTGTGTTGCTATGGTTCTCCTGAAGTGAGTCCAGTGAAAAGCTTTTATTGGCACGTTGGGTGCAGTGAGTGGTATGGAATTTGAAGTGAGGATCAAGGTTTCAGTTCGGTGCTGACAAGGATGTCACGAGCTCGGATGAACAGGAAAGGAGTTTCGATGTTTAAAGTGAGTTGGTATTGTCGTCAGTATCACCTGAGATCGGTGTTTTGTGAAAAAGGCTTTGCATCCTGGTTAAGGATTCTTGATCGCTTTTCAGCGTTAGTACGGCCGGTGGTTTGGATGTGCGGACCCGTTATTCATTTCGGAAGGTTGTGGGAGCGTGTCCCACAGGAAGATTGTATAAGTGTGACATGTAGTCACTTGATTGATTAAAGACTTAAACCAAGTATGAGGATTGTGGTAATATCATTAATTTGAGAATTTATGCCTGGAGGACACTCTGTTTATTGGGTTATGGACTGTGGAGGTTCCCCCCGGTTATGAGGGTTGTTCTTATGTTATGAGAAAAGGGGAGTTATTATGGACCTTTGAAAGGTTATTAGCCTAGTTGGTGCAATCAAAAATCGGCTTGAGATCAGTGGATTAATTTAAATGTGAACATGGGCTTTATATCAGGCCAGATGTGTTCATCTCAGCAATACGCTCCTTATGGAAGGGAGTCGGGGTGTTATTTCGTTGTCAGCTATTTCATGTAATGATGTATTGCATTGTGCGATTTGTGAGACGGCTTGGTGAATTTCTTATGTGTTGAGGTTCCACATAGAGATGAGGTTATATGAGCAGGATGGCTCTTGAGATTCAGATCATATATCGCACTTCAGTTGTGCTCGAGTTTGTGGATTATAGCGTTATATGTCTCCCCAGGGAATGGTATTATACACTTAGCGTGTTTATGACTGATATTCAATATTTTGTTGTAATGAGCAATTTAGTTCGATGTACATCTTCTTATGTGAGTTCCATGTGTGGATCGGGTGGCACGCCGCCATGGGTATGTTATTTGGATCGGGTGGCACGCCGCCATGGTTATCGGGTGGCACGCCGCCATGGTTATGTTGTGTGGATCGGGTGGCACGCCGCCATGGTTATGATTGCTCGGATCGGGTTGCGCGCCGCAACAGTGTGATGTTCAGTACAGTTCCCCATATCTGTCTATTGTGTTCTGTTTCCTATTTTCTGAAGGAAGCTCATATTAGCTGTGCGACCGCGTCGCATGTATGATTCGCGAGCGGGGTAATTGAAATTCCTTTTCAGAGTTCATTTCCCTTTTTGTATCGCATTCTAATTGGTAGCCTATTGGCACATTGTGGCATCATATGAGACTTTTGGTCATGTCGGGGTGGCTTATTGCCTGAGCAGTTCGTACTGGGTGAGACAAGATTGTTGGATTTAGGATCAGTGCAATCTGATTACGTGAAATATATTAAGGAGCAAAGATCATTATTTGGTTCGGAATGAGGTAATGTTTCTTGTCAGAAGTATAGACTCAATGATTGGTTGACTCGGCAGTTGATTATGAATTTCTGCACATCTCTTCCGTTGTGGCGGCATTGTAAGAGTTAGAGTAAGACCTGTGTATGTCATGGGGTGCAATGGGAGCATCAGATTCGTGGAATTTTGAATAAGTTGATCAGAAAATGTTATTGTGGTCCGGTGAGTAAAGTGATGCTAGGTGTGAATTCAGCAAAGTTATGCAGCCATGTTTGGGTACAGCGTGTAGCGATTGATATGGTGATCTTATGTTGGAAACAGGTCGGGCATAGAATTCCGGATGTTGGAATTGGGCTCTAAGGCTTATTTGCTTGAATAAAAGGGAATATCATCAGAATTGATCGAGCTAATGTGCTCAACTGAGTTGTGGTAGCACGGGAAGGTGCATGAGAAGTTAAATAGTGATTTCAGACTACTTCAGTGTAGTTCTCAGCACGTTCGAGGACGAACGTATGTTTAAGTGGGAGAGAATGTAACGACCCGACCGGTCGTTTTGAGCTCTAGCATGTCGTTCAGCAGTCTGAGGCCATAAACAACTTCATTTCAGGTATTATGACTTGTACGTGTGGTCGGAATTAAGTTTCGGGAAGTTCAGAGTTGATTTGGAAAGAGAATTCTCATTTCGGAAGCCTTAAGTTGAAAGAAATAACTAGGATTGGAATTTTGAGTAAACGACCTCGGAATCGGGATCCAAAGGTTCCAGCAGGTTCGTATGATGATTTCGGACTTGGGCGTATGCGCGGATCGGGTTTTGGATGACCCGGGAGCATTTTGGCGGCTATTGTGGAAAGTAGCATTTTGAAAGAAATTTCATAAGTTTGGGTTGAAGTGCATTTCAGTGATATCGATGTCCGTTTGGGATTCCGAGTCTGGGAGCAGCTCCGTATGGTGATTCTGGAGTTGGGAGCGCGATCGGAAGTGAATTCGGAGGTCCGTAGGTCATTTTGGAGCCATTTGGCTAAATATAGAAATTTGAAGGTTTTTGAGAAGTTTGACCGGAAGTGGACTTTTTGATATCGGGGTCGGAATCCGATTTCGAAAGTTGGAGTAGGTCCGTAATGTCGAATATGACTTGTGTGCAAAATTTGAGGTCAATCGGACGTGATTTGATAGGTTTAAGCATCGAAAGTAGAAGTTGGAAGTTCTAAAGTTCATAAAGCTTGGATTAGGGGTTGATTCATGATTTTAGCGTTGTTTGATGTGATTTTAGGCCTTGAGCAAGTCCGTAATGTGTTTTGGGACTGGTTGGTGTGATTGGTCAGGGTCCCGGGGGCCTCGGGTGGGTTTCGGGTTGTATCGCGCTCTTATTTGATGTTTCAAAGTCGTTTCTTTGGACATAAAGGGGTGCCATACTAAGCAAATGAGCTCCAAATTAAGTTTTTATTGAGCCATTAGATCTGTATCGTAATTTCGGAGCCAAAGCAAAAAGAATCGTCGAATTTGGGCATTGTATGAGGGAGTTATGCTCATTTCCGTGTCGAGAAAAGTGCTGGTTGCTGTCATAACCGCAGATGCGGAAATTTTCCGCAGATGCAAAAATTTTCCGCAGATGCGGAAATTTCTGGAGGTAGAGAGGTTTCTTTAAAAATCGAAGTTTGGCTCATTTTCACTTTATTTCTTCCATGGGAGCCGATTTTGGAGCAACTTTGGAGTGCCATTTTCATCACCAAGCATGAGGTAAGTGATTTCTACTAGTTTTGAGTATATACAAGGTTTATATATGGATTTAGACTTGGAAAATTGTAGAAAACTTGAGGTTTGAGGGAAAACCTAGAAAACTAGTATTCTTGGATTTTGACCACGATTTTGGGAATGGAATTTAGAGAAAATCATATATTTGAGTTCGTGAGGCCATGGGTAATCTTTATCTTCGAAATTTTTTGGATTGCGGGCACGTGGGCCTGAGGGTATTTTTGTCAACTTTTCGATCAGGGTTAGGAATTGTAATAAATTGGATTATAATGAGTACCTTAGCATATATTAATGGATTTACATAATTATTGGCTAGTTTTGGAGCGTTGTGCATCGATTCGAGTCTTCGGAAGGGCGTGGAATGCCGGTTATGGACCTTCGGAGCGAGGTGAGTCTCCTTTCTAACCTTGCAAGAGGGAATTGTCCCTATAGGCGAATTAATTGGTTATGTGCTCCTATTTGTGGGGGCTACGCACGCACGAGGTGACGTGAGTCCGTGCGTAGCTACTATTATGCTATTGTCCGGGTAGTATAGGACCCAAAAGCATGCTATACTTGGATTAACTGTAACTTATTGACAACTCGAATTGCTTAAACCACATCGAATTAATAAATAAATTTCAAAAAGGATTAAACTCCTTTTCTTAAATTGTTAAAGAGAAAGTGGCTTTTATTTGAATAAATATTCCCCGATAAATTCTTAATTGGCTATCTGAGCATGTATTTCTGTGTGTACCTGCGTCACATGCATGATTCGCGAGCAGGGTGATTGTTTAATTTATGTTGACCGCGTCGCATGGATAGTTCGCGAGCGGGGGAATAGATGCATCTATGGTTCGCGCCGTTCGACCCTCGGCAGTGCACAGTATATATTTCTGTTGGAGCGGTTGCGCATGCTTGTATTGCTTGCCTTGAAACTTATTGAAGTTGTTGCTGCCTCTTTCTGGCGTAAGAATATACGCATAAATGATGAAAAGGAATGATTTCCTATAAAAGAAAGAATCTTTTATTTGCTTCAACCCATTGAATTATAATCATGTTTAAAAATATTCACGAATTAATATACTATGGATATACCATCATTGGACCATTAGTAAGTGTCGAAGTCGACCATCTCGTCTCTACTTCTTCTAGTTTAGACGGGATACTCATTGGGTACACGTTGTTTTCATACTCATACTACACTTCTGTGCATTTTTGTTGCACAGGCATATGCATCTCTAGTGGCCTACTGGGTGTAGCAGCACGGATGATATGGACGGTTGTTGTATTACATTATTCCTTAGAAATTGCTCATGCACTTGTGACACCGGGTTCTGGGAGGATTTTTGGATTATTAAATGTTAAGTTTTGTTGAAGACTTCGCGGTTGTTTCTGTAAATTTTATTATTCGTTATTTAATGCATAAAGAAAAAAAATAATTCTAGACAACACAAAACTTGGAATATAATTAAGTATTTTGGTTGGCTTGCCTGACAGCAGGGTCCGGCGCCACCACGACCCTCAGTGGATTTTGGGTCGTGACATTAGCAAGGTAGCTGCCGGCGTTCGCAGCACTGCTTTCTCCCTCGTCATTTTATTAGTTCGTACTTAGTACATTTCAGATTTGTCAGTTGTATTTAGACTTGGTAGATGCTCATGACTAGTGACACCCCGGTATCGGGCTGTGGTTGGGTTGTACTTCCACCTTGTTATGATATTGTATTGCTGTTTAGGATTGTTTAAGCATGTTTTAGCCTATTGTATTGTTGTTTAGCTGTTTGACTTCGAATTGGGTATGTGTCGGCTGGCCTTGTCTTCACGAGAGGCGCCATCACGACCGGGTCTGGGTTTAGGGTCGTGACAATTTCACACAAAAGGGGTTCAGGGATTGGGGATTGCAAAGAGCCTATGTACTTAGGCATTAGCTAATTCTGGGCATACACAGCAATAGAGAGTGTTGTTATGCTTGCAGAATCAACAAGAGTACACAACATATGATGGTGACATAGAGGTTATGATTCCAGGGGAATCAAGTTTGAGTCACAGACAGTAATACTTAATACTGTCATGCCTCAAACAAACCATTAGCATCAAACACATTTAGGATGCATAGTAGGTGCAGAACAGGCAAAAGGAAATTGCAACGTGCTAAAATAAGTACTGAACTAAACACAAGCAATAGGCAGACAAGAGGGTAAAAGTATTAAGTAAACACATTGTTGTGATTGCTGAAAATCTTAATCAGGACATACCAGTTTCAAAGAGCAAAATACAGTAAAAGCAAGTAGCAGGGCTTGAGAGCAGGCCACAGTAGAAGTAATAAGAGAGAATACTTTTGAGTGTGAGTGTGAGTTCAGAAACTAAGAGTGTTCGTGTCTTTGTTAATGGAAAAGCCGGGTATTTATAGTTTGAAAATAGGTAGAAAGTTAGGCAAGAAAATAATATTATAGGAAGCTGCGTGTATCATTAAAAAATCAATCAGTTATTCAAAGACTTCCTTAATCAAGGTAGTTAAAAACAACAGTAGTGGACAAAAAACTTTTAAGGAAAGAATCAAGTAAGCATCTTGTGCAAAGTAGACAATTAGGGGTAAATACATAAGGATTTAATTAAGGGGAAGATCTTTGAAAGACTCGGTTAACCAAATAAGGAAGAAAACAAAGTTAAAGCTGCAGAATATAGAGGCACTCAGTACATAGTAAAATCAAGGAGTCAGGATTCGAAATTACTGATTCATGAATAAACAAATAAACCAAGCCAGAAATAGGAGAAATCGAAAGGCTAAGGAAAGCTTTCAAATCAACCCAAGAAACAGGGAAATCAGTAAACAAGGAAAGAATCAAATCAAACTTACACGAGGAGGTCTGAAATTAGTCCCACAATTAAGGGTTATTTTGAGAGGGAAATTTAGCCTATAAAAAGTGCATAGACATTAAGCATGAAAGGCTGAATCTATGGCAAAGAGAAGTGTCATGCAATCACAAAATCAGTAAGTAGTGGACTGTAGAACATGGTAGTACACCTCAGTAACAGAGAAGAGGGAGTATCCAATAGCATGCAAAAGGGGTCAAGTAAAAGATCTTATAGAGTTTTTAGCAGGAAAGTCAGAATCATACAAAGAAACAAAAGTGAAACAAAGATTCGAAACTCAGTCGAGCCTGTAGAATGAAAACAACTTCAGAAACTCGAATAGGGTCCAAAGAAATTAGGGGTTTTGAAAACCAAATCAAGTTCAAGAGATGAGGAACAAGCAAAATCAAACACAACAAATAGTCCTCAAAACTCGAATTAATCCCCCCAAATTAGGGTTTCGACCATCATCGAGTATGAGAGATGAAAAGACAAGAGAATCAGGCAAAATATCACATAAAAGAAAATAAAATCAGAAATCTTATAGAAAGAACTAAGACTTAACATGCCTCCAGTAGAAGAACAACTAAAAGGAACACAGGTAGAACATTGCTAAAGATCAAGAAATTTTTCTAATAACTTAACAAAACCCTAAATCGAAAAAGATAAAGGTTCTGAAGGTAAAGCTTTTTGAAGAAACTTTGGAAAACGTTTTAAAGATTATAGAAAACACAGATCTACAACGGATCTAAAAGAATCAGAAGAACTCGAAGGTTAGGGTTTCAGAAGACCCAGATGATGAGAAAGGCTTGGAAAGGTCATTGATCTGAGCAGGAAAAGCCACAGAGTCAGGGCTTGAATAGCCATGGCTGGCCGGTAACCAAGGTCAAAGATTGGCCGGAACACAGCATAGGACTGAAAAGCATCCGAGGTCTGTAAAGCTTCCTTCAAAGTCTAAGTCCTGAACCAATAATAATCGAGCATCGTAGGGAGTCACAGGGAGGGCAGATACAGCGCCTTTAAAATGGCTTTGGAAGCCATTGATTCCAGGCGATTTTAGGGTGGTGTTTAGATAGGCGGCGCTAGGTTTGAGAGAGAGTTTGGAGACGATATAGGGGGGATTCGAGGAGCGGGCTTACCGGTGAGAAGTGATTAGGGTTTTGGGGGGTAATCTATATATATTAATATAATTAAAGCAAAGAAAGTTACCAATATAGTAATTGACATTATGGTTAAGCCAAGTGGCAAGCTAAATAGTAACTTTCTATTCTTATATTTTGACTATTTTGTTAAATACAAATATAATATATATATATATATATAGTAAGTATATAATATATATATATAATATATTAATGGAATTGAATTTAATATAATATAATATTTTTTTATGCATGTTATTCATATAGTATTATATATATATATATATATAATATAGAATTCTGTATATATTATATAGGATTTGAATTAAAAGGATAATTTTGAATTTATAGATAACGTTCTAAAATTCGAATTAAATTTAAAAATAAAATTTATCTATTTGTAATCATGTTATCATAACTTAATTTCGGATTTAATGATCTATATGCAATCATAGTTAGGAACTTTTGTTATTTATACTATTATTTAATACTACGTTCGCCTTTTAGCAAAAAAACAAAAACTACTTCCATATAACTTAAAAACTCTTTCACATTTAAAATCCTATAAGTATAAGTTTTTGTAACACTTGTAGCTAGATTTGAAGAAAACGTAATTCTTTAAAAATAAATGTAATATTTAGGGTACACGTCTATGTTTATCTAAATAACAAAAAAGATTTTTAACAAAACCACAAATAAAGTTTACTTAACATATATATAAAGTAATCATACATGTGGAGAAAGAAACATCACAAAATCAGTCAAATATTAAAAAAAAAGTTCATTTCTTTTTTCTTCTTTTGAAAGAATATTTGGTTTGAAGATCAATTTGCATAAATGTTTATAAACAAATTAACAAAACATTTGGCTATACAATTCTATCATTAATTTTCGATTAGCACATTCAACGGAATTGAAGGTATAAGCTGAACCCCTTCATTTAGCTGTAATCACAACGCCAATATTGCCAAATGTTGATATTTTTTTGTTGAAGAATATTAGTTTTGAATCATTAGATTTATGTGAAGGATTTTTTTAAAACTCAACAAAGAGATAAATTGATTTCTAAATTTGATAGTTTCTCTACAACGACTTTTAAGTTGTAACAAAGAGTTAATATATAAAGAAAAGAATTGGTATGACTGAAATATTTTTTTAAATGGTAAACAATTTTCGAAAAAAACTCTTTACATTTTTTTTAATTCAAAGGAATAATAAAAGAATAAGATATTTTTGAACATTAGTAAGAGAGTTTTTAAAATTATTAATAATAGAAGTTATAACATGGATAAAACTCAAAAACACCGAAAATCTTATGAATAATTTAACATAATTTTCGCCATATTTATTTTTATAGCAATATAATAGATTGATATAAATCGACAAATCTATTTACACATATTATAATATGGATCACATATACATTACACAATCAGTCAAATTTTTTTAATTTTAAGTGATCGGGTGAGCACCTTATTTAGGCTGATTAGATAAAGCCAAAAGAAAAATAATGAAGATAATTTCAACCAAGACTGAAATATATATTAAGTTCAATTATATAGACAGTGTTTTATTAAACTCATCCTTTTATAGTGAATATAATTGATTTTTTGTAACAAAAGAAATTAATACATAAAAAATAAGATAAAGAAAATAAATATCTGAAAAAAATTTTAGAAAGAATTAAAACGAAAAATAAAAGATGACAACAATTTCTTCTATGTTTAGCTTTGTTGAGTAATAAAAAATTTTGAAAGTTTAATCATCGGTTTCCGAATTTTTTTACTCAATACATCAGATTATAAGAATAAGGATATCTTCGAATATTATTTTTTAATTACATTATGTAGTCGTTTTTTTAAAAAATTACTATATAACAAACTGAGTATGATATTCAATTAGAATTTGGAATGCAATTTTGAGTAGTTTGATTTGAAGTTAAGCCAAGTATGGTGAACAAAAATAAACTACTTGACAATTTAAGACAATATATGTAACGACCCGACCGCGCTCACGCTCCTTGTGGAGCTCTAGCGCGTCGTTCAGCAGTCTGAGCATGACCAGCTTCATTTCAGGTATTAATGACCTTGTACGCGTGGTCAGGAATTGAATTTCGGAAGTTTCGGAGTTGATTTGGAAAGAAGAATTCTCATTTCGGAAGCTTAACAGTTGAAAGAATACCTAGGATTGGATTTTTTTGAGTAAACGACCTCGAATCGGGATCTGAATGGTTCCACCAGGTTCGTATGATGATTTCAGACTTGGCGTCATGCCCGGTTTGGTTTGTGGATAAGACCCCGAGAGCGTTTTGGCGCCTATTGTGGAAGTTAGTATTTTGGAAGAAATTTCATAAGTTTGGCTTGAAGTGCATATCAGGCTAGTTAGTTGTTGTCTCGTTTTGGATTCCGAGCCTGGGAATAGCTCCGTATGGAGTGATTCATGGAGTTGGAGCGCGATCGGAAGGGAAGTTCGGAGGCCGTAGTCATTTGGCTAAATATAGTTAAATTTGAAGGTTTTTCCGGAGAATTTTGATCGGAAGTGGACTTTTTGATATCGGGGGTCGGAATTCCGAGCTCCGGAGTTTGAGTAAGGTCGTAGTGGTCGAATATGACTTTTCTAAAAGAATTTGAAGTCAATCGGTACGTGATTTTTGACAGGTTTAAACATGAAAAGTAGAAGTTTGAAATTCCCCTAAAGTTTCATGAAGCTTTAGATTGGAGTCGGTTTCGTGATTTTAGCGTATGTTTGATGTGATTTGAGGCCTTGAGCAAGTCCGTAATTGTGGTTTATGGGACTGGTTGGTATGATTGGTTTGGGTCCCGGGGGCCTCGGGTGGATTCCGATAGGTTAACTTTTGGAAAGGGCTGATCTTGCTGGTTGCTGTCATAACGCACCTGCGGAAGGGGCCGCAAGTGCGGAGCCGCAGAAGCGGCTAGAAGGCCGCAGGTGCGGATTTTGGTCTGGAGCAGGAACCGAGATGCAAGTGAGGGTGCTGCAGAAGCGGGACAACACCTGCGGAAGAAGTAGCCGCAGATGCGGTTTTGGACTAGAGGAGAGGGACCGTCAGATGCGGTCATATTCTCCTGGCAGATGCAGGACCGACCTGCGGTGGAAGAAGCCACAGATGCGGGATTGGTGAAAGGAGAGTTGGGACCGCATGAATGCGGTCATTTTGCCGGCAGATGCGGTACGGTGTCAGCCTGCGGTGGGGAGTCGCTGAAGTGGAAAGAGGGTCAGCAGGGTGAGGACCGCAGATGCGGTGTGTGGAACGCAGATACGGAACCGGCAGAATCGGGATCTGGAGGCCCGCAGTGCGAAAACTAGCTGGAGGCAAGAGAGTTTGTTTTAAATTCAGGATTTAGCCTTCTCCCATTTTTCATTTGGCCATGGGCGATTCTTGGAGGGTTCAAGAGAGGATTTTCATCATTCAACCACATGATAAGGTAAGCTATTCCACCTATTTTTGAGTTTAAATACATCAATTATGTGTGGATTTGAGCATGGAATTAGTAAGAACATTTTGGGGTTTGAGGGAAAACTTTTGAAAATTAAATATTCTTGGATGCTTTGACCACGATTTTGGCGATGGAATTAAGGAGAAAATTCGGTAATATTGAGTTGTGAGAGTCCAATGGTTAACTCTTATCTTTGAAAATTTTCGGATATCCGGGCCACGTGGGCCCGAGGGTATCTTTTTGCTCAACTTTTTTCGATCCAAGGGTTAAGGAATTATAAATTTGGATTTAATTGAGTTACATTAGCATATTCATTGATGGATTTAATAATTACTTGCGGCTAGTTTTTGGAGCGATTGGTGCCGATTTAAGTCTTCGGAGTGGCGCTGTGAATGCCGGTTATGGACATGGTTCGGAGCGAGGTGAGTTCCTTTCTAACCTGTGCAAGGGAATTGTCCCTATAGGCTGAATTAAGTTGGCTTATATGAACTTCCTATTTGTGGGGGCCTTACGCACGCACAGATGTGGCGAGAGTACTTGGCGGTAGCTACTATTATGCTATTGTCGGCGTAAATCTGAGGACCCAAAAGGCATGCTTAGTACTTGGAATTAAATTGTAACTTTCTGAAAGATTGAATTGCTCTAAGTACCACAGTGAATTATAATAAATTTGCCAACAAAGGATTAAAACTGCCTTTTTTCTTAAATTTTTTAAAAGAGAAAGTTGCCCTTTTTATTTGATTAAATAATTACCCCGATAAAATTCTTAATTTTTTTCCCCTATTTGAAGGATGTTTTAAATCCCTATGGTTGTAAATCCTTTTGCTGCGTCCGCATGTTATGATTCGATGAGCAGGTATTTTGTTTTTTATTTTAAATGTTGAAACCAGCGTCGAAAAGGATTAGTTCCGAGCGGGGTAAATAAGAGATTGCATCTTTAATCGGTTCCCGGCGGCCGGTATTTGGGGACCGTCGGCAACCGTGCAACAGTTTTTAAATTTTTCTCTGTTGGAGCGGGCCCCCGTACGTCTCTTTCCGGCAATGAATTTGCAGCATGCCCCTTTTTTTCTAATTGCTTTGCCTTTTTGAGATTATTTTTTGATAATTGAAACATATTTTGGCCTTTCTCCCCCGATTGAAAGATATTGAAAAACTTATTTTTGGGGATTAAATGAGCCTTGGAAATTATTTTTAAAATATAAAAAAAGGAACTTTTCACCTGTTTTTCCATGACTTACTTTTTTGAAAATTATGCTGTTCATTCTTTAATAAAATCCTTGGAGTAATTCCCCTTTTTTAATTTATATAATCATTATTGGACCAACTAGAAGAAAGTCGGTCCCCCCGAAGTCGACCCCCATTCCTCCAGTTTCTCTACCTTCTTCGAGATTAGAACGGGAAATTACCTCCATTTGGGGTACACGTTTGTTTTTTTTTCCCCGTAACTCATCTACACTTTCCCTGTGGCCACTTTTTGTTTGTCAACGGTTCTTATGTTGGCCTAGCGGCTTTAGGTGGCTATAGCCTGACATGGTTAATTAAACGGAGAATTAGAATTGAGATTTTCCATTTTATTCGAGACGATCCCGCAGTCAGCCAAGAGGTTTTTCCTTCCCTTCAGAAAGTATTTATTGGTATTCATCATTTCTTCCACTTTTTGTAAAACTGCCGGAATACCCAGTTATTGGGTACGTCCCCATTTCCCCGATTTCCCCTTTAAGTAATTGCTTCCCATCGTACCTTGGTGAACATCGGGATTTCTGGAATGTTTTTTGGGGGTTTTTAAATTCCCAATAATTTTTAAAAAGGTTTGGTTAAATTGTTTTTCATTATTATATTGGGGAACTTTACTTATGTATATTTTTAAATGTAAATTAAAAGAAGTGTTTTTCCCCGGAAATATTTAAATTTGAGAAATTTTTGGAATTTAAGGGTAAAAGTTTTTGGGATTTGGCTGGCCCCTTACAAAGCGATGTCCCCCCCCCGGTGCCACCCACGAACCTAGTTGGGAATTTGGGTCGTTGGACAAACATGTTTTTATCAAGAAGCCACTTAAAGGTTTCCCCGTTAAAGGGTTCCTCACGAGTCAAGAAGCAAGTTCCAGTTAGAACGTCCCTTTGGCGGAATCCGGTATTGGAGACGTTCTTTTGATTTTAACTTTATCCCGGAAAGGCTTTGAACAGGGGCTGTTTTAGGAAAAAGTCTTTCCCCTTCTTTGCTCCCTGTCCGTGGCCGATTTGATTCCTTGAGGATTAAAGGGGCCTCTTGGTTTTCCCTTTATACTTCCAGAATCTAATGCGAAACGCGAACCGCTTGGTTTAAAAGTTATAAATCGAGAATTGAAAGGAATTGTAAAAAGTTGTAACAGAACATGGTGCGGGGTGGGTTCTCCCTGCCGAGTTTGTGCATGATATTATCTTCGCCTTGTTGGGAAGGATAATTCTTATTGGATTCCAAAGCTCAGTTAGCGGGTTTACTTTTTGAGAAGCGTGAGGCCTAAGGCCCACAAGGGTTTGGCCCCATGGGAATGCGTTAAAAAATGGAAAACCGAATTTTATTTCCGCAGTATTTATATTGATGGGTTAGATGTTTTGCCTTACGTGTCCGAGGCAGTGAAACGACTTGAAGGAAGGGTTTTACTCAAGTTGCCATGATTCCTAGAGAAATTTTCGATAAAATTTTAATTTCCCGAAGGGGAAAGGCAACGCTTGAGGTGTTCCCCCAGGTTTTGGGTTTTGATAGGGTAAAACCAAGACCCCCTCGGCCAAGTTTTGCCCCCGAGCGATGGGTGGGAGTTTTCCCTTCTAGTAAATTGGAAAAAAAGTGTGCCCTGTCCTTTAATTTTTGAAATGATCTATGTTTTGATGTACCCTTTTTAAACAAAATTTTCGCCGGCGTTATGGAAATTCTTTTTACAATTGGCCAATTGGAGCAGGATAATTGCGGGTTCCTTGTATCAAAAGAAATGACGGTTTAAAAAGGATCGCGGGGGTGGCCGGCAGTTTAAGAATGGGAACGTTGTTTCCTAAGGAATGAACGGCCTTCGAAGAAAAAATGAAAATTTTTCCAAAAAAAAGGTTTAAAAGTTAGTAAAGCCGATTTGTGGGTTTCCAAAGTTGGCCTTTACCAAAAAGTTTGAATTTCAAATCCTAAGGCCCAACAAATTTGAAGCAAGAAAGAATGAGGAAAAGAACATTTGGGAAGTTGGTCCCGCGGTGGTAAATTTCTAGAAGGGAAGTAATAAAAAGGAGCCCAAAGGGGCCAAGTAAAGTTCGATTAAAGGGAAATTAAGTTCCGCCCAAAAAGTGGGAGAGTTGGGCGGAGTTTGCCCAAATAAGGCAAATTTGTTTGGTTAACGGATGAAAACTACGCAACCTTAAAGGAAAGAGTTTTTTGGAATGGGAATTTTTGAAAGAATTTTACCAGAGATTTGGTGAATTGGGGTCTACGGATTATTTTTTTGAAAGTTATGGAATACTTATTAAATGCCGGCAAAAGGAGAATTTTTAAATATAACGGGAAAAGGAGCCTGCCTTGAATGAAGAAGGAATAAACAATACAACATCGAGGGGAAGGTTTGTTGGCCCGCACATTTTTAAGTGAATTGTCCGCGAAGGGATTGAAAAAATGGACTGGTTTGCAGCTAGAGAATTTGAAAGCCCTCGGATTTCAGGGAAAGGGTTTTTTAATTGATTGTCATAGTGGGATTGCACCTTGGGTTGCAAAAGCAGCGTTGGGAGATAATCCGGGGAGTGGATTTTCCACAAGGCGGGTTTTTATTCCTGTGAGCAAGTTTTAGCGGGTTCCCGTGGGTTGGCCGCCGAAAGCCTTTTTGCGAAGAATTTCTATTGGTTTTATTCCCCCCAGCGAAAGAGATCGGTTTTCAAAATGGGGTTGATGTCCCCAGAGTAATAAAAGGGGGGTTTTTTTATTACCAGAAAGAATCCGAAAAAAGAATTTTAGGCCGGTTTGATTATCGCAAGGTTAAATTTGTCCAAATAAAGAGATTAAAGAAATTTTGGTTGAGATCCCAGAAAGGTTGTTTGTAAATAGGCTTTTTTTTTCAAAAAGCTAATGGGGAAAAGTTTCCCCCAACCGCCTATGGATTGGTTTTGCTGGTTTTAACTTTACTTCCCCGAGGTTTTTGGATTTAATTAGTATGTTTGATGGTTTAATTTTTTTAAGCTACCGGAAAAAAAAGACAATAAGCGGTTGCTTTTGAGCCAGAAGGGGGATTTGTTTAAAAGGTATGCCAATGGTTTTTTTGCCCTTTGTTTCTCATGTTTAGAATTTTTTGAGAAGGATTCCAGGGTTTTTTTTTTTATGCCTCGTATAAGTTTGTTGGGTTTTCAAGGGAAGTTGAAATTCCCTGCCCAGGTTGGCCTTTTCGTCGAGAGGGTAATTTCCCCAATGGTTCTTTAGAAGATCTGTGGGGGAGGTTTTTAATTTAAATTCGAGGGCCAAAAGTTCAGAGCGGGTGGCCCTTCCTCAATGACGGTCCTAATGGGCTTTCAAAAAGGGTAAAGTCCTGGTGGGGGCCCTAATGAAATTTTTCCGAGCCTAATAAAGTACGTTAAAAGAGTCAAAGCTTTTTGTAAAGCCAGCCTATTAATGAGAAAAGAGGACCAGAAATGTTTCCCCTATGTGTGGGCTGGCTTGCCCCAGTGCAGACATTTTGGGAGGGTATGAAACGGTTCGTGGGGAAATTCGAGAACAGCATTGGGGTTCCCCTTCGTGAATTTCAAGGTCACTTTTTGGATGAAAGTGCCTAAAATAGAGTGGTGGGGTAGTGGGTTTTTGAAATGGAAAAGTTGAATGGTTTCCTATGGCAATCACCAGATAATTGGGAAAGAAGATAAGATTTTCGTTTTAGCAATCGTTGGAATTGGCATATAAAAAAAAGTGGTAATGGAATCAGTTCCCCTTTTTAGCCGTGAATGAAGTTTTATGCCCCCCAAAGGTGATTTTGGTGGAAACGGTAAAACGTAACAAGGCCTTGTCCAAGCCCCCGCCCGTAATTTGATGTTATTCCCCCCAGAAGCCCTTCCCTTAAACTGTTTATGGCTTTGTTTTATGTGGAACAAATTCCCGGAAGGGCCTTTTATTTGTGGGCTTTAAAGACCACTACTTTTTAGAAGATTGGCAATTTTTTTTCTTTACGGTCCCCCAATGAGAAATTCAACTGTTGTTGCCATGGTCCCTCCTGAAGGTTAAGTTAAAGTGTAAGTTTTTTTAAAAAATATGATGAAAAAAAAAGTGTTTAATAACTAACAGTGGTTCCCTGAAGCCTTATGATTGTAAAATGAAGTTTCCACCATATCGTATTAAATTGCATGTTTGGTTGGGCAGTGAAGTTGTTTATGAAACCCCGAAGTGGAGATTCAAGGTAGCCAGTTCCGGTGGTCCGACAGGGGATGGTTTCACGAGCTCGGAATTGAGCAGGAAAGAAGTTTCCGATGTTTTAAGGGTAAAGTTGGTTTAATTTTTTTCTTCCAAGGCGTCCACCTGAAAAGAATTCCGGTGTTTTGGTTAAAAAGTTTTTGCATCCCTGGTTAATGACATTCTTGAAATCGCTTTTCCCCCAACAATTAGTTCGGGCGGGCCTTTTGGTGGTTTTGGAGAATACCGACCCAGTTTTTTGTTATGGTAAAGGTTTGTGGGAAGTGTGGTCCACAAGAATGATGTATTACCGGGTGGGCAGGTTGGTCCCTGGATTGAAAATTTTTTTACAAGACTTTAAACCAAGTTTAATGAAGGGTTGGTTTGGATTGATATCGTTGAAATTTGGAGAAAATATGCCCCCTGGAGCACTCAGTTTAAATTGGGTTGGTTGGAACTGCGAGGGGGTTTTTCCTTGTTGGAAACCAGTTGTTTCTTTGTGGTGTTTTTATGAGAAAAGGGAAGTTTAGTAATTGGCCCCTTTTTGGAAGGGGTTTAATTTGGCTAGTTTTGGTACGATCCAGGGGTTTTCGACTTTGCAAGGTTCCCGGTGGGATGGAAATTTTAAATGTAAAATAATGGGCCCTTAAAACTTATCAGGCCAGAATTTTTTCATTTCCACAACAGCGCCTCCCTTAAAATGGAGGAGTAAAGGTCCGGTGGTTATTTTTGTCATCGCTATTAACGTATGAGTATTTGGCCGCGGTGGGCCGATTTTTGTTTGGAGGAACGGCTTTTGGGTTGAATTCCCTGGGGTGTGAAGGTTCCGCGTAGAAAATGATGGTTATATGGACCCCAAATGGCCCTTCGAAGATTCCAGATTGTAATATCCGCACACTTAAGTCCCGTGCTTGGAGTTTTTTGTAAAACTTTTTATGGAAACTATAATTTTCTCCCCAGGATTTGGTAAATTTTTCACCCTAGGTGCTTTGTGACTGTATTCTTCCAGCATTTTTTAAATGAAATGAGCAAATTCTAGCTCCGGTTTTATCTCCTTTATGTGGAAAGTTTTTTTTAT